>NW_027467712.1:696340-698840 GCF_046742065.1 Oratosquilla oratoria
TCTCTCTGTTTCAAGGCTGTTTTATTTAATTTGATTTAATGTATTCAATTATCTATTTACCTATCTATTCCTTTATTTAATTTTTAATAAATTTATCTATATATTTATATATTTATTGATCATTTATCCATATATCTATGAATTAATTAATCTATTTATTTATTCGTTTATGTACTCATATATTAAGTAATATATTGATTGGTTAGTTAAATGAATAATAAATTTTTTTATATTCATTTTTTTTTTTTACTGAAGGGAAAAGGAAATAATGATCAGATTAATGACTTTTGTTCCATAAAAGTGGAGGCGAAACATTGAATTATCCCTATTAAACGGAATGATTAGAAAAATTAATAACTTCCTAAAAAAATAAGAACAATTAACAGTTTACTCAATAAACCGGTTACTTGTTTACCAGCGTACCAGTTCACCTGTTTACTGATTATCCATTTACCAATTTTCCTTTACCCATTTAAGCACTTATTCGTGTAACTCTTTGCTCATATACCCATTCACTCATTTACCCATTCATTCATTCATCTTTTGACTTGTTCCTTTAATCATGTACTCATGTACACACGTATTGATCGACTAATCTACTCATCTACTTATTGACTTATTCAGTTACTGAAGTGCTCATTTAGATGATTTTTCTTTTAACTTTTATCGCTGTACACTCCTACTCTTCTACTCGTATTCTTTTCTTTTGTTCTTTTGCTCGTTTAATTTGTCCTTTTTAATTTTTTACGTTTTGTACTTTTTTACACATCTACACACTCACTTACTCATTTACTAATCTCAGTCGCTTATTCACTTACTCATTTAATCAATCACATATACACTCGTGTACTTACTTATATACTCATATACTCATTTGTTAAATAGCTCAATTGCTCAATTACTCATTTACTCAGCTGCTCATGTATGCGTATGCACATTAACTTGGTCACTCATTTACTCATTAATCGTTTATTCATTTAACTTTTATAATTGAATACTTCTACTCTTCTTCTCTTTTTGCTCTTTTACTTGTTTAATTTTTCTTTTCTTTTTCTCTATTTTACTTTTTACGCATCTACACAGTTACTCTTTCACTCACTCATTCACTCGCTCGCTCGCTTGCTCACTCACTCATTTAATCACATACACATTCATATACTTACTCGTATACTCATTTGTTCGATAGCTTAATTAATGAATTACTCATTTACTCAGTTACTCGTATATGTGGATGGTCATTAACCTGGTCACTCATTTACTCATTACTCATTTATTAATTTATTCATTTACTCATGAGCTCTGTTGCCTATTTCCTCATTTAAGTACGCGTGTGCTCATTGACTCGATAACTCGTTGACTAATACACCTACTCATATACTAGTTTACTCATCTGCTTATTTATTCATCTACCCATTTACTCAATTACTGAATTATGTATTTAGATCATTTATTGTTTTATTTTTCAAATATCTTATTCTATACTTCGATATTTCTGTTTTTCTGCTCGCTTTCTCGTTTTTCGTTTATTCTTGTCCTCTTTTACTATTCAACTCGTCTACTTTTTTCTCTTTCGCTTTTTTCTTTTACTATAATACTCAATTCCCCGTCTACTCGTCTACTCACCTATTCACAGTTCATCTACTCATCTACTTCTATATGCATCTAGAAATCTATTCGTCTACTCATCTACCTTTTACTCTTAGTATTCTATTTTCTGACTTCCTTAGTCTTTCAGTCTTTAAACTCCTACCATTATAAGCTTTTATCTTTTCTTCTCTCCTTTAATCTTAAAATTCTTTTCACGCTTTAAACTATTATTTTTTAATCTTTGCATTTTAATTCTTTGAATCGTTCAGAAATTTAATATTCTTCTTCTTTTTTTTTCGTCTTTACCTGATGCAGATGGATATTTGTTCAGGTTTTGTATAAACATGAATGTATCTATTCTTAGCCCCCTCTTGTGTTTGCCTTTAAGTTGAGCGTTGTACTACTGCACGAGGCCACAATGGAAGTTGCATTTTACGTGAGCCACACGGATATTTTCCACAGTAGCCAACCGCTCTACCAACTGAGATATTGCGTTTTTTTTATATCTGCAATATTGCGACAAAACTATGAATAAAGAAGTGTAATCCAAATGTGAGCAGAAATTCAATCACCACACCTTAATTAGAAATATATAGAATGCATAAACCTTAAATGTTAGGAGGCTAATAAGAATGTTTTTTTATTTCTTATATTGAATGTTTTATCGAATAAAATCGTATTACAGTCATTAGATTAATCAATTGGGTTAAATCACTCGGGACAGTCATTAGATTAATCAATTGGGTTAAATCACTCAGGACAAGTTTTCTAAAAATCTTTTGTAAAATTACAATTAAGAGATCATTAAAAAATCAAGCAACCGAGGAGCTATTGGGGATGAATTAATCATTTAATTAATTAAATGATTAAATGATTCTGAGGAAGCCTTCCTTTTCAGAGGGTGACAAGGGAC
>NW_027467712.1:703840-713066 GCF_046742065.1 Oratosquilla oratoria
TATATATATATATATATTATATATATATATATATATATATGCTGGTACATTGTGACAAGTTGATGAAGGTGGAGAAAGAAGTCACGGGTCTTTTTTATTTTCTATTTTCATTTTATTTCATTTTATTTTATTTTATTTTATTTTATTCTATTTATCTGGATATTTATCTTTATATTATTTAATACTATAGGTTATCTTATGACACTTTTTAGGATTCCCACATTTTTACACCACCCTACTTCACTTCCACTGTTACACCCTCGATCAACATTCCACACACACCGGAGCTGTATACTGTATTATCACTATTGTTCATTGTATTAAAAATCATAAACCATTGTACAACCAAACGGAACCCACCTCCAAGGAGGGAACGCGGTCTTACTCAGACTATGTATACCGCCAGCTTCACTCCAGAGTCACACTCCTCTGAATAAGCATAGAGCGAAACCGGTCAGGAATAAACTCAGGAACTCGGAACTAGACCCGTGACGTCTTTTTCCACCTTCATCAACATATATATATATATATATATATATATATATATATATATATATGTATATCTATATACATGTATGTATGTATATATATATATATTATATATGTATTATATATATACATGTATATATATATATATATATATATATATATGTGTGTGTGTGTGTGTGTGTGTGTGTGTGTGTGTGTGTGTGTGTGTGTGTGTGTGTGTGTGTGTGTGTGTGTGTGTGTGTGTGTGTGTGTGTGTGTGTGTGTGTGTGTGTGTGTGTGTGTGTGTGTGTGTGTGTGTGTGTGTGTGTGTGTGTGTGTGTGTGTGTGTATCAAGGACTACCATTACACAGGACGTGTGCACCCAGATCCCTGGGTCCGCTAGCGGAGGCTATTGCTTTCTTTGTAACCTAACATTTTATATTGGACAAATATATAAAAACTAGAAATTTACATTGTATATAGGACAAATATATCAACCATTGACATATTCAATGCAGTGTAAGTTCATACAAACTTTTATAGGGAAATAAGAAAGTACTTTTAAGGCACTGTGATGCTTTGAAATGCCAATTTTAGCCGGACTTAACAGGTACTATTGTACGAAGTTTGTGGACACCAGGGTTGGTGATTTTTTTTTTTATCTGTTTAAAAAATATAAAAAACTTATTTTTTATTTATTTAAATCAGATTTATTTGATTTACATAGATTTTTTTTTATAGATTTTAAATATTGTGGGATTGCTATCTGATATACGATCTGATTACTACATTTTTAGCATATCAATATAAGGAGCAGTGTTATATAGACTTGCCACAAGTATACAAGGAACGGTATAATATATATATCACTGTGCAGCCCACAACAAGTTTCAACAAGATTCTTGCTGAAACTTGTTTTAGGTAAGCAGCTTCTCACTGAGTCAGTTGCTGTTTTGCAATCAACCAGGAAGGATGTCTTCTGGACCTGGCAGAGTGGTTCCTTCAGGCAGAAAAAATTATCCTGTCTGGAATTATTTTGAGAAACTACCAACAACTTCTGGCAAAGGGTACCGAGCTAAATGCAAAGACTGCAGCCAGGAACTACAGGGCATTGTGTCAAGATTAAAATCTCACAGACATAAATGCCAAGGTCAGCCACAGCATGCAAAAGAAGAAATTGATGACCCAGGTAAATGATTTCACTTATATTGTGTGCATTTCTCCCTTTACATACGCAACTACATAAATTTGGTGAACAATGTAGAGCATCTGCAGTAAAAATGTGAAGTCCTAAAGAGATCATACTTCAACTTCATTACTTCTAAATTTGGGTAATGACTATATCACTATAATATACTGTATCCACTCAACTTTGGGGCCTAGATGATTGTTATTCATTTCATTCAACATTGTGTAATATATTTCATAGGTTCCATTGGAATTCAGCCCACATGGGATTCAACCCAAAGGGATTTAGCCTAACCTAACCCAACTAACCCATTATTTTTTGTGAATTTAAAAGTGGACTGAATCCTGTGTGGGCTGAATTCCAAGCCCACCTATTTTCATATCCTGTTAATTATTTCCAAATAATTTAGTGGCTTGAATGAATATGATCATTATCTAAAAAAAATAACTACTGTACTTAAAAGTAGCCTAAATCACACTGTATTCATTAATTGATTTATTCATTTATAAATCATGCAATATGCTAAAATTTTCTGTTTCCATTTCAGGATCTGTATCAACAGCTTCAATCCCTACATCATCGGCTCCACTTGAATTATCTGCAAACCTGATTCCACCATTAAAAAGGTTACTATCAAACTCCTCCACAGGCGCCACTTCTGCTATATCATTTTCATCTAAAAGAAAATCATCAACATCTCTGGACAGATTTATCATAAAAACTTCAGTCTCTCAAAACGAAAATCTCGACAAAGAAGTTGCAAGAATTATATTTGCTACAAATTCACCATTTCGTCTTTTTCAGCATCCTCAGTTTCTCAAGATGGTTCAGAACCTGAGGCCAGGTTATATTCCTCCTTCCGGAAAAGATATTGCTAATAAGTACTTAGATCTTGTGTATGAAAAGAAATATAAAAAGTGTGCAGATGACCTGAATAATGAAACTGTATGTCTTTCAATTGATGGGTGGTCTAACATCCTTAATGAGCCCATAATATGTGTCACTCTAACAACATCCACTGGTCAGATTGATTTAGTAGACACAATAGACACATCAAGGAAACCTCACACTGCTGAATATCTTCTACAACTTGTACAAAGGCTGAACAATATTTTGGTTGTCACATTGGAAGCTATTTAAATCAAATAAATCTGATTTAGATAAAAAAAAATATAGATTTTTATATCTTAAAAAAAAAAAAAAAAAAAAAATCGCCAACCCTGCTGTCCACTAACCTCATACAATAATACCTGTTAAGTCCTGCTAAATTTGGCATTTCAAAGCATCACAGTGCCTTAAAAATAGTTTCTTATTTCACTATAAATGTTTATATTAACTTACACTGCATTGAATACGTCAATAGTTGATATATTTGTCCTATATACAATGTTAGGTTTCTAGTTTTGATATATTTGTCCAATATAGAATGTTAGATTACAAAGAAAGTAATGGCCTCCACTAGCGGACCCAGGGATCTGGGTGCGCACGTCCTGTGTAATAGTAGTCCTTGATATATATATACATATATATATATATATATATATATATATATATGTGTGTGTGTGTGTGTGTGTGTGTGTGTGTGTGTGTGTGTTGTGTGTGTTTATATATATATATATATATATATATATAAATATATATATATATATATATATATATATATATATAAATATATATTGTAAGTTTATCTGGGCAGGATTTTTTCTCTAATGCATGTATCATTAAAAGTGATGGCTAGTTGTGCATTAATTATTTACTTAAAGGTATTTTCCATATACCTTTTTATGGATTTGTGTTCCTTAGAAAGGAAATTTATGACTTGGCTGTATGTAGTCATATCAGCTAGATCGAGATTTCGGGTTCAAGACCCTTCTTCAGTAGCTATAGGGATGTTCTTTCTTATCAGGATAAGAATTAATCGAAGGAGTCTAGTTAAAGGTTTATGTTTTATACTAGATTTTCTTTACTTTCTAATCACTTTGAGGGAGGTCACCTGGTATTTCGTGCAGTGACGAAGTGTCACGTGCGCTGGAGAACCTCCGGGTTCGTGTTGTGGCGGAATGTGGCATGTTTATGGTTATAGCGTTTTGTCTTATAATTGCACGAGTGGCGTTTTGTCTCGTATTGGCGATTGTGGTGTCATGTCTCATGTTTGTATTTGTAACGGTTTGTCTCATGCTTGGAAGGGCTCTAAGGTCTTTTGCTTGTACATTTAAGTTTGGGCTTAACTCTTTAATATACAACGCTTCTAAAATTGGGAGGCGTCTTTCGTCATTACGTAAATCCAAGATCTCATTGGTTTTCTCTGGTGTCTCTCTTGCTAGCGTTATGCCATGGGCTTCTCTTAAGTGATTTTTAGGGGCTCCAAATGTTAGGTGGTCTGAGAGGCGACGGGATAACCTCATTTTCGTCATGCCAATATAGGTGGAAGGGAGGGTTTCACAGTTCCCTCGTGTACAAGTGAACCTATAGATGACATGTGATTTCTGAAGTTCCTTTCTCTCTTGTTGGGGGCTGTTTCTAATAAGGAGGTGGCTAGTTTTCCTAGTTTTATAATAAATCACCAGGTTGAGTATATATATATATATATATATATGTATATATATATATATATATATATATATATATATATATAATGTATATATATATACATAATAAAAAATCTTTCCTTTTCTAGAATAAACAAATTGCGACATTTTGCCAAAAGAGAGGAAAACCCTATTCTGCCCATTCATTGGTTATTTTTAGTCTTTTTAAGCACGAGAAGACGATAAAAAGAAACAAATTCAATTTTTGCCCCTCGTTTTGTAGATAATGAATAAGGACCGGAGGCCGATATACCTTCAAAGCAATGACCGGCGCGGCCGGTGGCCCGTTCGTTACAAAAATCTAGATTTTCGACTTTTAGAAACTCCTATTAGAGAAGTCTATTGCTCTTAAAACTGACAGTTTCATATATTATGAAAACCACAGATTTCAGATATATTCGAGTAGAAGCGCGAATTGAGATATAAATTACCACTGAAAAAATAATACGATTGATGATCAGTTATGTTTACGAATATCTTCTAGTGGCAAACCACTTTTCGATCATTTAGCACGAAATTCCATTACAATTCAACATGAAAACCATAATATGAACATACTCGTAGTATAATTATTTAGCTTTTACTTAACTTTTATACCAAAGGTGAATGTTATAATAAAAAATGTATATAGACTTAATGTTATTATAAAAAAATAAAAACGAGAATACATAACGCTGAAGGATATGTTTACAATGTTAACGTTTTAAACACTTAAATACTTTGAAAATTAAATCATAATTTTGAAACTTGGATTGATATCAAGACAACTCTGATCGCACTAGTGGATCAAGTGAAAAAAAAGAGAAA
Source organism: Oratosquilla oratoria (assembly GCF_046742065.1). Lineage (NCBI taxonomy): Eukaryota > Metazoa > Arthropoda > Malacostraca > Stomatopoda > Squillidae > Oratosquilla > Oratosquilla oratoria. Next base: position 708,893 of record NW_027467712.1, read on the forward strand.
AAATCTCCTGAGAATTGATATAAACAATTGATATAAACACTTGGTGAACAATCCTCGAATTAAAGATCGTAATAAATTAGCATTTATGTTTATTGGGTGTGTATAATGCAGTATCACAAACATAGGCACATGTACAGACGTAAGCACACACGCACGCAAGCACACACGTAAACACATACACACACACACACACACACACACACACACACACACACACACACACACACACACACACACACACACACACACACACACACACACACACACACACAACGGCACCACACAACACACACAGCACACAACACACAACACACACCACACACACACAACACACACACACACACCACACGGCCACATACGCTACATCCACACACAAAACCCCCCACCCACCACACACACACACACGCACAACCCGCACACACAATCATCAACACACACACCCCACACAAACAACAACACACAAACCCACACACGACACACACCCAGCACACACAGCGCCACGCACACACGCACGACGACACACACACACACACACACACACACACACACACACACACACACACACACACACACACACACACACACACACACGCAGTTGGTAGAGTTTCCGGCTGCCACTACAGAGGTCCAGGTTCGAATCCTGCCCATGTCAGAAGTACCTTCAGTATCGCTACGCTGCGGGTTTTTACTCCAACTCTCGTGGGCGGCGAGGTGTGTGTGTGTGTGTGTGTGCGTTCCATTAGATCGGTCCAACATGTGATCCAAAAGACCATGGTGAATCTCTCTCTCTCTCTCTCTCTCTCTCTCTCTCCATCATCTCTCTCTCCCTCCCATCGCTCAGTCTCCTCTCTCTCTCCTCTTCACTCTCAATCTCTCCTCCTTCTCCCTCATCTCACTCTCCACCCGTCAGTCTCTCTCTCATCTCTCCTCCTCTTTTCTCTGTCTCTCTCCTCTCGCCTCTTCTCTCCCCTCTCTCCTCTCAATCTCTCTCTCTCCTCTCTCGCGTCTCTCTCTCTCTCTTCTCATCTCTCTCTCTTCTCTGATCTCGCCGTTCTCTCCTCTGCTCTCTCCTCTAGTCTCCTCCTCTCTCTCTCTCTCTTCTCAATCGCTCTCACTCTCTCTCTCTCTCTCTCTCACTTTTTCTCTCTCGCTCCTCTCTTTCATTCTCATTCTTTCTCTCTTCTCTCATCATTCTTTCTCTCTCTCTCCTCTCCCCTCTCTCTCTCTCGCTCTCTACCTCTCTCTTCTCTCTTCTCTCCCATCTCATCCTCTCCTCCCCTCCTCGCGTCTCTCCTCTCTCTCGTCTCTCTATCTCTCTCATCTCTCTCAACTCCTCTCTCTCTCTCCCTCTCTTCTCTCCTCTCTCTCTCTCACACACAAACACACACACACACACAACACAACACACTCACTCACACAACACCAACAACACACACACACTCCACACACACACACACACCACACACCACACACACACACACACCATACACCCCATACACACACACACACACACACACACACACACACACACACACACACACACACACACACACACACACACACACACACACACACACACACACGCACGCACATGTTAATAGAGGAAAGAAGCGTCTATATTTTGATGGAGGTCGTACTCCTTTAACTCGTATTTCTCTTTACTGTGTCCGTTGTACTAGCCCCCCTCCCCCTTTTTCTTTTTCTTATTTTTATTTCTCTCCTACTTTCGTGCTCAGTTTTTGCACTTCATCTTTTTCTCTAGTCTTTTACTCCTCCTCTTCTTTTTTTCTTCTTTTTTCTTCCTTCCATTTGATCGAAAAGTCATGTTCTTCCTTTCGTGTTAGATCCGTCCACTCCATTTTTCCCACTTTAATTTACTCCTAACTTTTTCTCATGTTTTTCTTTTAATTTTATCCACTCGCTTGATACTCTTTTATCTATAACTGCTTTTATCTTTTAGGTCGAGATCCACCTCCGTTATCTCTTTTTTATCTAAATTTGTTTATCTCTTCCAAATCTTATTCCTTTCCTTCTCTCTCCTTTTCATCATCCTTAATATACAACAGCTCTTTCACATCCTTATTCTGTTATCTACTCGTTCTCATCCCGTTATTGAACAAACTTAGTCATATTCTTATTCCCCCATTTTCTTCTTTTCATCCTCTTTCTTCTCTTTTACTTCAAACTCCTTTTATTTCTGATCTCCTGCTGGAATCCCCCAAGCCGCGTTTTATTTTTGTGGCCTTCGGGTCTTTGCAATTCCTTGTTCTTGCCAAGTCCATTTCTCTCACTTCGTGGACGTCCTCCACATATTGCTTTCTTCTTTTCAACCGACCTTATCACCGTGATTCTTACCGGATGTATTTATATTAATTATTTGATTGAGTGATTAATTAATTTATAAATTTACAAATGTATTAATTTTTAATTTATTGATTTATTGATTAATTAATTTATTAATTTATTATATGTATATATATATATATATGTATGTATATATATACATATATATATATGTATATATACATATACACACATATATATATACATATAGATATATATGTATATATATACATATATATTTATATATGTATATATGTATATGTATATACATTATATATATGTATATATATTATATATAGTATTATATATATATACTAATAGTATATATATATATATATATATATATATATAATATATATATGGCAGAAGGAAAACCACTCCTTCGTCCGGCCAATATCAAGCGCAGAAAGGATTGGGCTGTTGAGATGGTGGAGATGGAGAGACCTGTGGCCATTTGGAGTGCTGTCATTTGCTCTGATGAGTCACGATTCGCATTATTTTCTGGCAGAGGAAGAGTGTGGGTCTAGAGACTCTATAGTCCTTTGAAAATGTCTAAATATACGAAAACGTTTAATATATGTTTTTTTAATTTCCCGGTGGCTTCTGCAATATACGGATATATATATATATATATATATAGTATATATATATATATATATATATATTTATATATACTGTCATATATATAGATTACTAGTAAATATACTATATCTAATATATATAAAATATATACTATATAATATATATATATATGTGTTGTGTTTGTGTGGTGTGTGCGTGTATATATATATAGTATATATATATATATATATAAATATACATATATATATATATTTATATATATGTGTGGCTGTGTGTGTATTGGCATTCATACATATATATATATATATATATATATATATATATATTAGCATACATACGTTTCATTTCATCAGGTGGTTTTGTTATTATTAATATGTCAAGAAGCCTTTCTTGTCCAGTAGGGTCCAGGTTTTGTCTTCTAATATCTACATCATATATCTGTTGTCTTAATTATATTTTCTACAAATTTCTAAAATATGTGAAACAACATAAATAATGTTATCATTTTTATTGAATTATATGTAAAGGTAGAAGGAGGAGGTGGAGTAGTTGGAGGAAAAGAAGTATGAAGGAAAGGAGAGGAATTAGAGAGCAAGGAGGATAAAGGGTTTTATAATGTAGGATGCTGGACAACAGTGAAACGACAAGGAGCTGAATTATGTACTATGGGACAAATGTAAACGTGTGCAATGCATTATTAGGTATGTATATGATTTATGTCTTGTATCGAATTTTTATAGTCGATATCATATAATATTTGCAGGAAGATCATTGATTTTGGCCTAGAATAGGTAAGGTAACGAAAACTGATCACTGGTAAATTGTTTGGTTTGATTACTTTTTTATGTGTAAGTTATTATTATCAGATAATATATAGAAGTGGTTGTTGTCATGTTGAGGTTTTTGTAGGATATATATATTTATTTAGTAGCTTTAAAAAGTGAAAAATATAATGACCTAATCTACTCGAAAATGAGATTATTGTTTCTTTTCAGCTGACTCCAGCCACTGTCGTCCCAATTTGGGAGAGGGCCAATTATACATTGATCGATTATGTTGGTTTTTGTTTTGTTTTGGAAATAAAAAAAAATTTTTGGTTTTGTGGTGGTTTGGGTTTTTTTTTTTTTTTTGTATGTTTTTGGGTTTTGGGGGGCGGTTGGGTAAAAAAAAGTGTGGTTGGGGTTCTTGGTTTTTTTTTCGTTTTTTGGTGGGCGTTTTTTTTGTTTTGGATTTGTATTGTGGGAAAAAA
>NW_027467712.1:721066-728566 GCF_046742065.1 Oratosquilla oratoria
CTATCGATACCGTTGACGTTGTCGAAGTATTTGTCTTTATTCATGTCCTGTTGCTGTTGTTTTGCCGTTGCTATTGTAATCAGTAACGGTCGTTCCGTTATGTGTTGCTGTTGTTACTGTTGCTGCTGTTGATGTTTCTGTTACTGTTTTTGTTTTCTGGTATTAAAATTGATTTAGAATTCTTTCTTAGAATCTACGGCACATGTAATACTGAATGGTAGCGTGAATGAAGTTTCATAAAGTAAAACTATATTTGTTTGTCTTGACATTCACGATATACTTCATGATACAATATATTTCACCTTATTGTAGGTACGAAGATTTTTGTTTGGTTCCGAAGTTCCTTGTCAAGTGCCACTTGCCACGGCATCCCTAGTGTAGAAGGTTAAAGTTACATTAAGGCCCTCATGGCTAAGTTCATAACCGGCTCTTAGTTTTGTTGTATTTACCTAAAAATGTATTCATTTATATGAATAATAAGGTTTGTTATGGTTAGGAATGATAAGAGTGAGTCGTATGAGGTAAAGGTGGGACTGAGCCAGGATTGTGTCATGTCATTATAGCTGTTCAATGTGTACATGGATGGAGTGGTATGGGAGACAAATACGAAGATGGGAGAGGATTGGAGGTGTTTAAAGAGTTATTTACTGATGACAGTATGTTTGTCGTTGCGTCAGAAGGAGGTCTAAGATAGTTACGTAGTCTTGGAAGGCGTGTGTTAGGAGAAAGTTGAAAGTAAATGTAGATAAAAGCAAAGTGATGAGATGTTATAAGAGGCTGGTAGATAAAGGTAGATAAGGTAGATAGAGGGGTAGGTGGCGAGAATTTAATTTCTATGGGTGGTTGAATGTTTGGTAAACAACACTCTAGGCGAAGGCGTTGCATATTCTCGCTCCTCGTCTAAAGTTTATAAACAACCGCTAGGGACCCGATTTCATTGCTGTATTATGCTGATGTGACAATATGTAAACTAAGCCAGTGATGTATTGATTTCGAGATTACTTGAGTAAGTAGTATTGCTTAAGGCGTTTGTAACAGTCCTGATTGGAGGAAGGGAGGAGGAGGAGAAAATTCATTTGGCTCATAAGAGTAAAGTCATGCAATTAGGAGAGGCACTTAGATGTAAGAGTAAAGAGCATTGGACTAAAGAAATCATGACGTCAATGCGAACTGACCTAGTGATCAAATTGAGGATTCCAGCTGGGAGTCCTCTGGTGTACCTAAGACAATAACGTTGTAGAAGAATTAGTGAAGAAAATCAAGAAAATTTTCAACAATTTAATTCCCCCTATTGAAGAGAGTAATGGAACTTGACTAAGTAAGATGATAGGAACCAAATGGTATTCTTACAGAAAATACTGTGAGTGACTAACCTACATAACGACAGTGATGAAAAGAAAGTTGAAAGTGAAAGGGGATCATAGAAGGGAACAGTAGACGGAGTAGTAAACACTAACAACAACGGGGGTAACAGGGGTAACAGATGTACATGGATGGCAGTGGGTTTGAAGTAAACCCTAAAGGCGAGAGGTTAGAGGAATTGAATAGTTTTAAATATTTAGGGTCGAATGTAACAGGTAATAGAGGAGTAGGGGTGGAGGTAAACTGTAGAGTGAGCAAAGCAAGTAATTGCCTTGGAGTAATGAAAATTGTCATGAGATATAGATGTCTAGGGATGGATGCAAAGAGAAGATTGTATAAAGGTGTGATTGTGCCTATGAAATATATACGACAAAGACTTGTAATTTAAATCAGGTAGAAAGGAGAAATTTAAATATGTTTGGAATGAAAAACTTAAGAATTATGGTCGGGGTTACGAGAATGGATTGGGTAGGAAATGATGAGGTGTGGGGGGAGAACTGGTGTAGAAAGGAAGCTGGCAGATAGAACTGATAAAAGAACACTATGATGGTTTGGATACATGGAAAGAATGAGTGAGGAAAGGCAGAGGTGGATGGAGTGAGCTTGATAGGAAAACCAAAAATGAGATGGGTGGAAGGGAAGGGGAAGGTCAGTTGAGCAGGTGAAGGAGAGACATGAGATAGATGTGAGTGGAGAATGGTTGTAAAAAGATGATAAAATGAAGCATTACGAATTTATTTCTCCTAGTTTTCTCTATTTTCGCATAATGGGATGAATAGCGAGGGGTGTAATTCAAAATTAAGTGGTGAGGGCCATACTGTGAATGCGCTGTTTTGTTGTTGCTTCTGATCAGGAAAGTGGGTGGTAAACAGTAACAACCCCTCATCCATAAAGAACTAAGGTAAAAATGAAACATATAGAGGATAGATGGAAGTGAGATGGGTGGGAATGGATGCATTATTTGCTGTGTACCTCCCTTATAATGGGGAAAAAACTTTTTGGTTTATAGGTCCACAGACTTGCTTATTTATTCATTTGTCCATTTATTTACTGTCTCGTTCTTGTTCAGTGAGTACGAACTTATACATTATACAGCTTCTTAAGTGTAATCTACTTGGCTAGACGGGTTGCTCGTAGGACACATAGAATAAAATCATCACAATTGTATATACCTGCACACCCACGCACACACAAAAGATTTATATAGACCTTTGATTCTTCTCACAATTAATATTGTTTCAGTATTAAAGACAAATTTTTCAAATCTTTTTTTAATTTTCTGGCTAAGAGGAATGTTCATCAGAATGTTCTTAAGACTCATGGTTTTATAATAACGGACGAAAATCTGAGACTCACATAGTAATATCGGGAACATGAAAAGGGAGACAAGAAAAGGTGAAGGGGAAATCGGAGAGGCTACTGTTTAATTACTTGGTGCATGATACGTCTGGACCTTTCTAAAGTGGGTGGTCTAATGGGGGTACGTCTACGCTGGTTGATCTGAGCACTGGCAGATGATAAACTGTTTCCTCTATATCTAATAATGCTACTGAAGAATAGAATGACAAAAGTAAGGTGAGAATACATGTTGATGAACAGTGCCTCTCATGTAAACTGTTTTTTTTTCGATTTTATTTTATTTTATTATATTTTATTCGATTTAGTTAAATTAAATAAATTAATTAATAAATTAATTAATTAATTAATTTATTCATTTATTCATTTATTCATTTATTCATTTATTCATTTATTCATTTATTCATTTATTCATTTATTCATTTATTCATTTATTCATTTATTCATTTATTCATTCATTCATTCATTCATTCATTCATTTATTCATTCATTCATTCATTCATTCATTCATTCATTTATTTATTTATTTATTTATTCATTTATTTAGACTTGCTGCAACGTATGATTATTCTACTGTGGTTCATTATCTTATCCATATCTAGTTCAAACTGATGGTAAAGTTGATAATGCTGTTTAATCGTTACTTCCTGCAGTGGGGAGAAATATGCCCACTGAGGTTCCATACCATCTGGCAAACTTATGCAGAAGTGCAGAGCATACAGTTCCAGTAATACAGCAGTATTCATACACACATTAGTTTTGAGAGCTTCCCTGCATTTCCTAACAAGATGTTATTCATAAACAATGAACAAGAACAGGCGCTCTTATAATAAGTTAATCTATTACTTCTATTCCTTCCGGTAGGTCTGCGATTTCTCTTTGATATGTTTCTCAGTATGATGGTATATCTTTTTGAAAATGTTCCGATAAAATATTATAATATAATTAGTCAAAAGATGCATCTGCAGGAGGTAGGGGAGATTTGTCACTCTAGCAGGTAATATCATGACATTAATGGTAAGGATAGCCGTTGACAGCATATATCAAGTATAGGTACTTCAGTTACTGATGGAGCAACTTACATGGCGAAAGCTCTAATGGTATTTTTTTTTCTTAGCTGTCTGAACATTCACCTTCCCCGCTTGTGCATTTGCATGCATTTGTAGACTCAAGCTAAACAATAGTGGGTATTTTTTGAGGTAGCCTTAACAAAAATATCAAGAAAATTAAGATATTTGTGTTACATTACTCCACGGTCAACTTTAACCAAGACAAGTGCTACACTGAGTTCCAATAAGTTACAATGATATAGTTTGCTGACTGGTGACCTTTCAATCCATAACGAGGTAATATTAAATGCACACACGCGCGTGCGCACACAAATATACACGCACACGCGCGAACATCGATTTTTTGTAGCTAGATAGATAAGTAGAAGTTTTAGGTAAAATATAAAATGTATTTTGGGTTTTTGTGGAATTGATGACGGATGATGATGGGGCCAACAAGAAGGCATTGTGGGATGCGTGGAATAGTGAAAGGTTATTGAGGACAATCAAAAGTTTTATGTAAAAAGTAGATTATGTCCTAGAGTAAGAAATGGAGAAAATATGGGGTTTGACATTAAAGTGGGACAGCCGTTGTGAAATGTCACCATGGCTGTTCAACGTAACGTTTATGCATATGTAGTGGTACAAGATGTAAACGTGAGGATGCTAGGATGGAGTTTGAAATTGGTGAATAAGAGCAGGAGGAAGTGAAAAGTGAGCCAGTTGTTGTTTGAGTATGACACTGCGCTTGTGGCTGAGTGAGAGGGGGGTCAGAAGTACCTAATAGTGAATTTTAGGAAGGTGAGAGGAGAAACAAAAAAGTCATTGTGGGTAGAACTAAGATAATAAAATGTACAGGGGAGAGGGTGACAGTAAGCTGAAGATCAGTCTTAAAGAGGAAAGTCTAGAAGTGAGAACTTTACATTAGGTATTCAAGGTCAGATTTAGGAAGAAATGGAAGAGTGCAGGTAGAGTAATTCAATTCCCTACCGAGTAGAGCTATCACATTCATTCTATAACAGGGTTATTTCGTTGATCTTCGTCGAGGCTATTTTTTTTGCAATATACTATATATATATATATATATATATATATATATATATATATGTGTGTGTGTGTGTGTGTGTGTGTGTGTGTGTGTGTGTGTGTGTGTGTGTGTGTGTGTGTGTGTGTGTGTGTGTGTGTGTGTGTGTGTGTGTGTGTGCGTGTGTGTGTATATATATATACATATATAAATATTTATATATACATATATATATATGTATATATATATGTGTGTGTGTGTGTGTGTGTGTGTGTGTATATACATGTATATATATATATATATATATATATATATATATATATATATATATATATATATATATATGTATTGTTATGGCTCAGGCTGGAAAGATACTTGTTATCTGTAAAGACACACCGAATGCCCAAGTCACAACAAAGTTAGAATAGGATCATAAAAACGCATCAGACTATTGGGATGTCGAAAGATGGAGGACAGTATTAACCATTCAATTTGTCAGTACAAAATATAATCAGAAATAATAACCAACCAAAATATAATCCTAACACATAATATATACAGAAATAATAGGGAATGAGGGGATGACATTTGTAGTAGATTGATGAAGGATAAGACTGAAACCTGGAACGTCGAGTTGTCCTCGTCCAAGCAATAATGCTTACAATTCAGAGGAGGCAGGGGCTTGCAGCTTAGCTAGAGGCGAGTCTACCAAGATTTGGAAATGCCTGGTTTATATAATCGATCTAGGCTGACGTCTTAGCCAGTGATTGGCTGAGGACGGTTGCTTGGGCCAAACTGCCAACATATCGCTTTGCTAAGGAACAACTCAAGTGACGGGAGGAGGAGAATAGTGACTGCTTGTCCCTTCGAACAAATGGCGAAGTAGAAAGATAAGGGTAGTTGGAAGGGTGTCATTTAGGTGAATGGGTAGCTTGACACCTGGATGGGGTATCGCGTAACCTGGCTAGAGGTATTATCATTACAATATATATTGACAGAAGAAACAAATTTTTTTAGGGTGATTCTAAGCTTTTGGGAATGGTACAAATTGTTATTTGTTTCCATTTATATGTTTGCTTTGCTCTGGGGCGTTGAATTGGTCATCAGCTTCATAGTTACGCTGTTCAAGTATGATCTATCATTAGTGGCTACAGCAGATCACCATTCACTTTGGCTCTTTTCATTCAATATGCAAAATTTATGGTTCAATTGTAGTTGAGCTCCTGTTCCAAATATTTTACCTATTGCATTTATTTAATTTTCATTTAGTTTATTTTTATTATATATATATATATATATATATTTGTATATATAAATATATATGCATATGTATATATATATATACATACATATATATGTATATATATATATATATATATTGTTATGAAGGTGGGACAGATGAGTGGAAAGGTGGTAGAGAAACACGGGTTAGAGCGAGAACACTGTATTACTGACGTTTCGACTATAAGTCTTCTTCAGAGTGACAGACAGCGTGTGTGTACATCATATATACTCTCTTTATGGCTCATCCGGCTGGACGTTTCAGCAAGTCGCATGCTGATTGGCCCGATACTCCCTCCTCCACAACCAATCTGGCGGCTGCAAATGACAAGTTAACGAACCCTTCTCTGTGGTTGCTGACCTTTCCCAGTGTTATGCACGCGGACTCGACCAGCTTTCTCATTCTCCTCTCAAGTCCCGTGCAGATAGGGCGTGCTTCTTCCCATTCTGGTAAATGTCCGTGTGTGTCCACATGTACTACCAGTGAATTTGAAGTCCTGTGATGTCGTAGGTCGTTCTTGTGTTCTCTTAGTCATTTTGTCAACCCCCGTGACGTCTCACCGTAATATGTTGCAGGACATCCACTGCATGGTATTCCGTATACTATGCTATTTTCGTTGGTGTGTTGTTCTTGTTTGTTACTTAGGACGTCTTTTATTTTGCGCCCGGATTTATACGCTATTTGGATGCCGGCTTTATATAACGTATTCTGTGAATGAAAGCGACTTACCAGTCAGAAAAACAGACTATATAGAGTTGGTATCTCTGTGTGTGAACTTTGGTGCCTTTGGGTTTGAGGGCCAAGAGTTTAAACAACATCGAGGACTGGCTATGGGTTCACCATTAAGTGCTGTCATGGCTTCTCTTTTTATGGAAACACTAGAGGAGGATAAATTTATTCGCATAATAGGAAGAGGCTCACATTGGTTCCGATACGTAGATGACGTGTTGGTGGTGGTACCCGAGGGAACAGATATAAACAATAAACTCCGCATGCTTAACGAAGTGAACAAAGACATCCAGTTCACAGTGGAGTTTGAGAAAGACAACCAATTACCATTCTTAGACACTGTCATTCATCGGGGTGAAACGGATGTAAAGTTTTCAGTATACAGAAAACCCACGAACAAAGATGACTTCATACACTACTTATCCCATCACAGCACACGCACAAAAACAGGAGTGATAATAGGTTTCTATCTGAGAGCATTGAGGATATGCAACAAAGAATATGTAGAAGAGGAGATGTCCTACATATTTAATGTCTTCCGCAAGCTTATGTACCCAGCAGGACTACTATCCAAATTGAGAAAGAAAGCGGAAGAAATTTACGCAAGACCGAAAAGTGACAAAGCTTCAATAAAATACCTAGTAGTACCTTTCGCAAAGGAAGCAAAAGCCATAACCAATACGTTATCTAAAGCCGGC
>NW_027467712.1:738566-748566 GCF_046742065.1 Oratosquilla oratoria
AGTTTATAATCTATATAATACTTGCAGATATCACTCTATAGTTATATTCACCTGAGACTGAATCCTTAGTCCATGGAAAAATTAAATCCAACTTAACCAAATTCCAAATAATCAGAGGTAATTATTTTGTTAGTGATTTACACGATTGACAGTATTTGTTCTAGCAAATATCAGACAATTATGTTCAACTCACATAACACTGCCGTTAGGAAGAAAATAAAAACATATCCATTTCAAGCTTCATTATAATGATACACTAACAGATTTGATTCTGGCTAAGATCAGATGATCTGGAATAGTGCAGAAAACTCCACTGTAACTATGATATAATTATTTTTTCTCATTCTCACAAGACATTCTTAATCTATGAAGAAATCCTTTGCCCATTATTTTTCTTATTTGGTAGATCAACCTCATAATTTCTATTACAAATATATTTTTGTATTGCTTTACAAAACAGGACTAGTACTTACCATTTAATCATTTACTAATTCATCTATTCATTAATTTGTTTCTCAATCTATTTATGTACTTATATATTTATTTATCTATTCATGTTATTATTTATCAATGCATTTATGTTTTTATCTATTCACTTATATATTCTTTACTTATTTACTCATTTATCTATTTGTTTATTCATTTATATGTTTATCTATTTACATTTTTATCTATTTATTTATTCATTTACTTGTTTATGTATTTAGATATCTATCCATCTACTTGTAGACTTATTTATTTATCTATTTATTCCATTATCCATTTAGATTTTGTATCCGACTTCGTTATTGACTTAAAGTTCTCCGTTTGATATAATTTGTCATTGCAATCAATTGCATATCATTGTAATTCATATCAGACCATATACTCGTCTACATCTGCGAGAACTAACATTTCTAAGTGAGAGACGTGCCTCTAGGCATTTCTCGCTATCATGCCACTCGCTTTTGATTTGCTTTGCTAGCAAGTTCTTGTTTATCCGTCACACAGGGAATGTTTTGCTTATGACTTTTTGGCTAGCGACTAACGAAAACAATAACAAAGTTTCCCGCCAAGTATTCTCCAACTATATTTACGAGCGAGTCTACTGCGAAAGTAAAAAAAAAAAAAAAATCTGTTCACGATTGTTTTTAATGCCTTAATAGGTGTATAGTGACAACTAAAGATAGAGAATGAAAAAAAAACCTCACGTTGAAACAATAATAAAAATGCTCAGCTATATCAATGTTCTATATATAAACCCTAGGAATGGTGGCTCATTTGAGCACTCAAGTGAGTAGTAAAGCATACCGTTGGTGCTTCCAAGCAAGTTATACACTTTGGAAACCAAAAATCATAATGAGTAGCAAAAGCAAGTAGCATGCTAATAAGAAATGCCTATTTTGCTGCAATTCTTAACGTGATAAGTTCAGAAACACTCACTTTGTTATCAAGAGCACCTGGAATCACCTCCTCAGAACCACCGATGATTATTTGCCAAAATTACCTAAATCAACAGAAAAGACGCAAAAATCAAATCGCAGCTGAGCGTTTCCTGTTTTCTGCTCATCTCTTAATGATTTGTCTACGATGAAGCACTTTATATATATATATATCTAGGTAAAGTCAAACGGCTTTATCCACTCCAGGGCACGCCATTGAGAAAATTTTAGGAATATCACAATGGACCCTTTCACTGAGGTAACAACAGTTAAATGCGACTTCATAAACATCTTAGCAAAAAGCGGGAATTCTGAACCAGGGATAAATTTACCCTTTTGGCGGTGAAAATTATACAATAGAAGATAAATATATATATATATATATATATATATATATGTATATATATATATATGTATATATATATGTATATATATATGTGTGTACACACACACACACACACACACACACACACACACACACAAACACACAAACACACACACACACACACACACACACACATATATATATATGGTTGAAATCAATTGCACTAGTTGCTTTAACAATCTTCAAGACTGTATTCTTTAATCTGGAGAATACTTTCCTATTAGCAACTGAGAGGGACTGGAAGTAGTCATTCATGACTCTCAAAAGAATATACACAGTGTATGCCAACTGATATATTTTTGCATAGTAATAGTATTGAACAACTATTGACTCCACCGAAACTATAGTTTTTCGCCTCGTCGTGAGGCGTCTTCAGGGTGAGGACTGCTTTGTAGGATGCTCTGCTATATTGAAGGTCTTCCAACGAATAATGACCGCTGGTTGGATGGGCGGGCTTATAAGGCTCAGCCTGCCTAGCTCAGACGGAATACTGGCCTCTCATTGGCTGAGAGGTGCAGTATGGGATTTTGTCCGGGAGCCAAGGGAGTGGGATTTTGTCTGGGAGCCAAGGGGGTGGCATAGACTTGAGAATACTCTGCAAACCTAACCTCATTAGTTCCCTGATTATGAGGAATAGCACGGCGCCCAGGGCCCCGAGTGAGGCTACCACCAATGTTGTATACAAATTTTCATGTCAGGAGGGCCGCTGCGACGGCTCCAGCACATACATTGGCAGGACCTCCTCTACACTGCGGCGTCGCCTACAATCCCATAGAAACCAGGGATCAATTTTCCAACATTTCACTGAAACACACAACATGAAGCCTCCTCTACAGAAGCTGCTAGACCAAACGGACATTATTCACAAGGAGTCTGCCTTCAGGAAGCTGCAGATTGCAGAAGCAGTATCCATTACTTGCCAGCGCCCTACCATCAACATACAGCAAGCTGCCGATTTTATTCTCCCTTCCGCGCGCCCTGTAAAGAATAACCCCCTCCAGGAACAACAAGCCCTTAGACAGCAGCAGCCCCGCGAACAAATGAAACATGTCCAGCTAGTTAATCAGCGCCTAGGACCAGTAACCAGAGCAGCAGCAAATCAGGCCAGAGCTTCTAGACAAAATACCACCCCCTTGGCTCCCGGACAAAATCCCACCCTCTTGGCTCCCAGACAAAATTCCACCCTCTTGACTCCCAGACAAAATCCCACCCTCTTGAACCCCAGACAAAATCTCACCCTCTTGGCTCCTAGACAAAATCCCACCCCCTTGGCTTCCAGACAAAATCCCACCCCCTTGGCTTCCAGACAAAATCCCACCCCCTTGGCTCCCAGACAAAATCCCACTCCCTTGGCTCCCGGACAAAATCCCATACTGCACCTCTCAGCCAATGAGAGGCCAGTATTCCGTCTGAGCTAGGCAGGCTGAGCCTTATAAGCCCGCCCATCCAACCAGCGGTCATTATTCGTTGGAAGACCTTCAATATAGCAGAGCATCCTACAAAGCAGTCCTCACCCTGAAGACGCCTCACGACGAGGCGAAAAACTATAGTTTCGGTGGAGTCAATAGTTGTTCAATACTATTACTATGCAAAAATATATCAGTTGGCATACACTGTGTATATTCTTTTGAGAGTCATGAATGACTACTTCCAGTCCCTCTCAGTTGCTAATAGGAAAGTATTCTCCAGATTAAAGAATACAGTCTTGAAGATTGTTAAAGCAACTAGTGCAGTTGATTTCAACCAGAATTGTCTTAGAGAAAACCTGTGCCCGAAATATATGTATATATATATATATATACACACACATATATATATATATATATATATATATATATATATATATAACAGTATAATACCTGATTTTTCTATTAAATCTCTAATACGCAAACTAAGTTTTATACGAATGAGTAAAACATATTTGTTCTTTATTTACCTCATTTTATTTTGTGTTTAACCTTAGTATCAGATTTGTTTTTTCATATGGGAGTAATATGATGGATATTTTACTGATTGAAGAAAAGGGGGGTAAATGGCAGATGAAGTGAGGAAAATCGCTGGGTTATAGAGAGAGCTAGAAAAGATGCAGTTTCATGCAGCTCAGTGGCTTCTACAATCAATTGTTACAAAACCTTTCTGCGTATGAACGCCATTCCCGACAAGTCAACGGATATATGAGGTTACCAACACCAAAATATTCTACAGAAATAATTCATATTCCTAGTTGAGACAGAAATGGATTAATGGCAGTTGTACCTCAAAATCCAATCAAACCTTAATCCGACATGTAAGAGATCTCATGCTTCTCTAACGTAGGATCTCGTTATATCTCAAAACCAATTTTTGTAACGAATTAGTTGTGCGATATAGTTAAAAGTGGGAACTTATTAAATACTCTACATGGATGTTTTCATTAGCACCGTTGCCTTTGCTGTTGCGTTAATAAAAGTATCTTTTATCTTAGTGTTAATTCTATGCCTATGCAATGCACGTCCTTCGCGCCGTTACTTTGTTGTATGTATATTGATTTAAGATATACCTCTTCAGTTGTGGGTTGTTGTTTTCTTTCTGTTTACTTGGCTTCTTTCTTCTTGAAACAATAAAATAGATCTTGTATGAGCAGAAACCTAAGAATCATGGGAAAACCGAACTGAGCAGGTGACGTTACAGTGGGCAGTGCGTCGAGCTAGTGGCCATAGAATTCTAATTAAATTTCTAAAACTTGAATTCATACATTTGATATGCATTACGTCAAATTAAATATATGGTTTGTAATTTTGATATTTCTTCCCAAAATTTTTTTTTACAAAGAAGAACTAAAATGGTGTCAGCAAAATCAGGGATCTCTTCTCAAACCAAATGTTCTTCCATTCATTCTGAATAGGGAGTAATTTATGCATCGACCACACGGTTGCTACTCAAGTTATCCATCAAGTAACGTATGTCCTCATACAAATGCAGGACACCATTAACAGTAAATCATCCTGTTCATATAGATGGTGTCATAACTTTAACAGAACAGAAGCCGACCTGATGCAGTTGACAGAAAATACACATACGCACTGTAGATGGGACCGGGCTAATGGAAACATGAACGTCCATTTTTCAGTTCAATTTAACACTAATGCATGGCACTACAACACTGCAATCGCACTAATGGAATCCTCACCTCACACTCACCTCCTAACACAAGTCTGGTCTCCCGCGGTCACAAGTGACTGTCAGTTGCCTTGGCTATCCAGCACTAAAGCAGCGGGACGATTTTACCCCTTTTCTAGGAACTACTTGATATATTCTTTTTCTCACCTGAGGATTTCAGATGGTGAGAAAGTGAGCCCACTTTCATCATTGTGATTTCGGCACTATGATATCCTGAGGCCGTATAATGATAAAAGCTTTCTTTTCCTGAGATAGGAGAAATGTGACCTTTTTACTGCGATGAAAAATTTTCTCCACTTGCCAGAATAGAATGTATAATTGGTTTTAACCTACGGGAGAAGCAGTCACAAATAATTCACTGGCACCGTATAACGAAACAGTTACCAACAATTCACTGTGCATCCTACTAAAACAAACACACACATTCTCTCTCTCTCTCTCTCTCTCTCTCTCTCTCTCTCTCTCTCTCTCTCTCTCTCTCTCTCTCACTCTTTCTCTCTCTATCTCACACACACACACACACACACACACACACACACACACACACACACACACACACACACACACACACACACACACACACACACACACACACACACACACACACACACACACACACACACACACACACACACACTTTTGTCGGATGGACGGCGAGGATTAGAGTTCTGAAGAAAAAGTGAAATTTTCCTGGACCTCAACGCAAAGGAAGTACCTATTGTATTTACATGGAAGGGGATAACTCGTGGTGTCGTGGGAAAGTGAGGAAAAAAGAGGAGGGGAGGAATTACTGAGGGAAATGGAAGGAAATGAGGAAGGGGAGGACTTGGTTCAAGAGGCCAGACGTTTTGTAAACAAACGAAGGACCGATGATTCTGGTGATGGGATTAACAAAATTGTAAAGATTAGAAATAAAGATAAGAGCAGCACAATGGAAGGTGAGGACAATAATTTCCAGGGATTTAATGAGGGTGGGGGGGGGATACCAACCTCCCCCGATTGACAAGACTAGAGGAGAAACTTGATAGGATGATCGAACATTGGGAAGATAGGTTCGGTAACATAACCAACATTGAGCAGAGAGTTGAAAAGTTGGAAGAACTAGAGAAGGCGAACAAAAATTTAACTAATGAAATAGAAGAATTAAAAAGACAGTTAAATGAAGTAAAAGAGGAGAATGAAGAATTAAAGAGGAATAATGGAGACAATAAAGAGGCCATTGCAAAAGAAGCACAGGGTTGAAAAAAAAAATCCAGGAAAACAGTTTTCTTGCATTTACTGACATAATTAAACAGCAAATGAAAGAACAAACTTAAGACTCAGTTATCAAAGTGATGAGACAGAAGGAGAATATAGTAAGAGACTTAGCAGATAAAAAGAAATGTATAATTATATTGGGAATGGAAGAGAAACATAACCTAGATAGAACTTCAAGAATCAGTGAGGAAAAAGAAAAAGTAAGCAGCTTACTAGAATTAGTTCAGGAAGATGAACCTGGAATAATGAAACAAACTGAAGAGATGTTTAGGCTCGGAAAATATAGTACAGATAAGACCAGACCAAATAAGATTAAATTCAGGTCACAAACAACAGCAGAGAATATCTTAGCAAAAACAGGGAAGCTAGCAGCAAGGGAACAATATAAAAAGGTATGGATAAAAAAAGAAATGAATAAAGAGGAAAGAGAGGAAGAAAAAATGAAAAGGAAAGAAGCTAAGGAAAAAATGAGACCAGAACGGAGTCAGAAAAAGAAGAATTCTAGTGGAGAGTAGTGAATATGAAATTGAAGAAATGGACCATAACAGAGAGAAACAAAAAAGAAACAGAGAATACAATGGAAATAACAGAAAGTTAAGAGTGTCCTACACAAATATAGATGGATTAATAACAGGACTGAATAAACTGAACGAGTATCTGAAGGAAAAAGAACCGGACATAATGGGAATTGTAGAGACAAAATTAAAAGGTCCACTACCACCCAACAGCATAGGACACAATGCATATAATTATTGGATTAGAAACAGAGAGATAAAACAAGGGGGTGGAGTTATGTTCCTGACTAAGAAGGATATAAACGTGAAGAGTGTCACATATGGAAAGAATAGAGTAGAGATGATTATGATAGAAGTAGAAGACAGAGATAAGAAGAGCAGAAAGTTTGTAATAAACTACGTGCCCCCAAAAACAGCCTCGTGGGAAGAGAGTGAACATAAAAGTATGTTAGAAGACACAAGAATAACATTAAACAAGATAATGGAAGATGGAGGAAGAATAGTTATGATGGGTGACTTTAATTGCAAAGAAATCTGCTGGGAAGAGATGACCGTAAAGGGTGGAGAAGACTCATAAGGAAATGTTCTACTTGAGATGATTATTGACCACACAATGACACAATGGATTCAGGAGAACACTAGGTATAGAAATGAAGAAGAACCATCGAGACTAGACCTAATAATCACATCAGAACCCGAAATGGTGGAAAAGATAGAATACCAGGCACCAATAAGTAAAAGTGACCACATATTGATAGAACTAGAGCTAAATGAGAAAAAATACATGAAAAGAAATTAACAATATAGAAAAGGAAGATTGATGTATGAATTTTTTTTTTCTTTTTTATAAAATAAGAGAATTCTTTCAAAATGAAAATTGGGAAAGAATACACAAAGAAGATACCAAAGTAGAAGAGAAATGGAATATTTTGACAAAAAATTATAAAAAAGGAGTGGAAAAGTATGTCCCAAGTCAAAAACAAGAAAGAGAATATATAAAGTGCTGGCACAACAAAAGTTATAGGGAGTTAAAAGACAAAAGAGACAAAGCTTGGACCAAAATTGAAGAAAGACAAAAGATCTGAAAAATGGAAAATATATACTTGTTATAGAAATGAATATGTAGAAGCGTGCAGAGAGGAAAAGAGAAAATATGAATAAGATGTCATAGAAAAATGTAAAAATCAACCAAAACTATTCTACAGATTTGTAAACAACAAACTGAAAAACAAACAAGATTTGGAGAAATGACGACAAGGAGGAGTTGAATACACAGAGGAAATAGAAATGGCGGAAATTATGAACAGGCATTTTAAATCAGTGTTTACAAGAGAGAATATACAACCGGAAGAGATCGAATGGAAGGAGAAAGTCCCCCCTATGAAAGAAATAGAAGTAACAAAGAATGAAATAGTGAAACACTTGAGTAATCTTGATGTTAGAAAATTGCATGGACCAGATGAAATAGCAAACTGGATTTTGAAAGAATGCATAAATGAACTGGCAGACAAAATACATAGCATAATAAATAGTTCCTTGAAAGAAGGAAAAGTTCCAGAAGATTTGAAAAAAGCAAATATAGTACCTATATATAAAGGAGGAAATAACGAAGACCCTACCAACTATAGACCAGTCTCTCTAACAAGTACAATAGCAAAAATTTGTGAAAGAATTATCAAAAGTAAATGGGAAAAATATTTAGAAAAAAAAAACCAGCGTGCTAAATCCAAGGCAATTTGGATTCAGACAAGGACGATCATGCGTCATTAATTTAATATGTCTCTATTCAAAGCTAGTAGATATAATACAAGAAAGAGATGGATGGGCTGATTGTGCATTTCTAGACCCAAAAAAAGCTTTTGACAAAGTACCACATAAGAAGTTGCTTAAGAAATTAGAAACTGAAGGAGGAATACAGGGCAAACTACTTAAATGGATGGAAGACTTTTTGCAAGAAAGAAAAATGAGAGTAGTGATAAGAGACAAACACTCAAAATGGAATGTCGTAATAAGCGGTGTCCCACAAGGAACAGTTCTGGCCCCAATAATGTTTGCTATATATATTAATGATATGGATGAAGAAATTGAAAGTTATATGAGCTTCTTTGCAGATGATGCAAAACTACTGAAAAAAGTGAACACGGAAGAAGATTGTGAGTCACTACAGAGTGATCTAAATAAAGTATGGGAATGGAGTAGGAAGTGGGAGATGGGGTTCAACACTAAAAAGTGTAGTATAATGGAATTTGGAAAAAGCAAAAACAGAATAACAGGATCATATAAATTGGGAGAATGGATACTAAGAGGGAGATTGTATGAAGGAGTGATTGTGCCAACAACACTGTGTGAGACAGAAGCATAGAACATAACACAAAGGAACACAAAGGAAGAACAAGCAACATCAATCCTACTGGCCCTAACGAGGCTGTTTGTATTTACTAAACAAAGCTACAGTTAAGAAGACAGGGCAGAAGATGAACTAACACTACTACTACCACTATCCTATCCAATTACATTTAAATGTCAGGTTGTCAGATATTTCATTGCAAGGGATGATATTTTATTTGCGAATTAGAGTCCAGATATTTATGTAAGCGATTTCTAAATGTTTTTATTGTGTTACTTTCATTTGAAGAAAATATTTTACCAATTACTTTAAAATCGTGACGTCTTCTTGTATTTGGTTGGTCTAATAAGAAATAATCTTCAACAGTGATGTTGTCAAAGCCTTTGAACATTTTAAAAACCTCGATCAAATCTCCTCGCATTGTTCTTTTTGAAAGTGAGAATAAGTTTAGACTTTTAAGTATTTCTTTATACGGCAGATTTCTCAGCCTTGGTATAATTCTAGTCATTCTCGTTACACTCTTTCTAGTTTACTAATATATTTCTGGTAGTATGGGGACCAAAATTGTACACAGTATTCGAGATGGGGACTCACCAAGGAATTATAAAGATTTAGCAATATTTTTCTAGTTTATTTTCGAAGACTTCCGATGAAACCAACAAATTTATTTGCTATTTTAACAACTTCTGAGTAATGTTGACTTGGCTTCAAATAATTTGGTATTAAAACTCCTAGATCTTTTTCTTTAGTTACTGAAAGAAAGAAAGGAGGAGTTTGAAAGTGTTCGAGACGAGGTGCCTAAGAAGTATGGTAGGGGTTACTAGGTTGGATAGGCTGAGAATCGAGGAGGTAAGGAGGAGAAATGGGGTAGAAAGGAAGTTGTGAGATAGGGTTGATGAAAGAGTATTGGAATGGT
>NW_027467712.1:766066-771066 GCF_046742065.1 Oratosquilla oratoria
ACTTATCTTTATGAATCCTGGTATAAGAAGTGTTAGTTTACGGGACATGAGAAAATAGTGAAAAACAATTATAGTTATCTTAGAGGCAGAACTATACAAAAAGTATATATCAACCAGAAGGTGCCCAGTCATTACTGATTTTGTCACCTTTGAAACCTTGCTCAAGTAATCAAGGCAAGTGAAAAGCCCCCGTTAAAGGCTGGAAAGGCAGATATATATATATATATATATATATATATATATATATATATATATATATATATATATATATATATATATATATATATATATATATATATATATATATTATAGCCATTTGAGTTGAAAAAGGTATTCTTCAAACGGAAAAACTTGGACACCAAAATAGCCAAAGCTATTAGCGCAGTTGACTTTAATCAGAATATATATATATATATATATATATATATATATATATATATATATATATATATATATATATATATATATATATATATATATATATATATATATGTAGAGAGAGAGAGAGAGAGAGAGAGAGAGAGAGAGGTAGATATATAGATAGGTAGAGGTGTGGTGGAGTTGAAGGTGGTTTCTTCAATGTTAATGTGGATGAAGGTGAAACTGGGAAGGGAGATATGGATTTCATATAGACCTGGTAGTGAGAAGAGTGTAGAGGAAAGGAGAGCTTTTCGAATAAATCTAAATGAGTGCATAGAGGGTTTAGTGAGAAATGCCAATGTAGTGGTATTGGGAGATATTAATGCGAGGATAGGAAATGAACCATTAGTCAGAGTGGTTGGGAAAGGTGGAGTTCAAGGAAAATGTCGTAATGGAGAGATAATGGTTGAGATGAGTCTAGAAAGCAAGTTCATGAGAGCAAATACAGTGTTTAGGAAGAGTTTAAAGCATAAGTACACATGGGAGAGGGGGGTGGATAAAATGGTTGTAGATAGGGCTTTAATTGATTATGTACTGGTAATCAGGAGAAGAGTAGGAAGATTTTTGGATGTAGATGTTCTAATGGGAGAAGGTGGGGGAATTTCAGATAATTTTTTGGTGGAAGGTAAGTTTAGAGTGGAGAATACATGGAGAAAGAGGAAAAGGACAGAAGGTAGAGATGCTTAGAGTAAACTGCTTAAATCAGAAAGAAAAGAAGGAGCAAAATAAGCTGAGAGTGGAGTGGGAGGGAGTAAAGGAATAGATAGAACTAGGAGTGGAGGAAAAATGGGGATGATTCAAGGAGGGTGTCAGTAGGTGTGCAAAGTTGTCGTGTGGAATAGGGAGGAAGTAGAAGGAAGAGTAGTGAATGGTGGGATGATGAAGCAAAGAAGGTTGCAGGTGAGAAGAAGCGAGCATTTACATATTGGTTACAAAATAGGACGAGAGAATCGTATGAGAGGCACAAAAAAAAGAAAAGAGAAGTAAAGCATAAGATAAAGAAGGCAAAGAGGAAAGCAGATGTGAAAAGGTGTAAGAGCATGACAGAATTCTTTTTACATACATATACTAAGGCTTTTTCCCCCTTCCAACCCCGTCCATGTATAAGTTGAACAGCCAGGGCGACATAACGCATCCTTGACGAAGTCCCACCTTTACTTCAAACCACTCACTCTCTCCATTTCTAATCCTGACACAAGCTCTACTACTCTCATAAAAACTCTTGACAGCTCCCAAAAGCTTTCCTCCTATCCCATAAATCTGCATAACCTCCCACAGTGCCTTTCTGTCTACCCTATCATAAGCCTTTTCCAGATCCATAAAAGCCCAAAAAACATCCTTCCCCTTTCCTATAGCTTTCTCACATATCTGTCTTACCACAAAGATCTGATCTACACAACCTCTACCTGTCCTAAATGCACACTGTTCCTGACCAATTACTCCTTCTGTTCCTCTCCTAATCCTCTCAATTAAGATCCTCCCATAAGCCTTCCCTACTACACTTAACAGGCTAATCCCTCTGAAACTACTACATTCACACATGTCCCCTTTTCCCTTGTAAAGAGGAACTATACAGGCACTTCTCCAGTCCTCCGGTACTCTACCCTCTCTCCAGCAAACATTAAATAACCTCACCAACCAGTCCACCATCAATGAACCTCCCTTTTTCAGACATTCTGCATGGCATCCATCCAGACCAGGTGCCTTACCTGCTTTCATCATCTTTACAACTGCCTTCACCTCATCCTTCCTTATTTCTCCTCCATTCTCCTCACTCATCACTCTCATTTTCTTCGCATTTCCCACTGCAGCTATCT
The DNA here is from genome assembly GCF_046742065.1 of Oratosquilla oratoria. Classification (NCBI taxonomy): domain Eukaryota; kingdom Metazoa; phylum Arthropoda; class Malacostraca; order Stomatopoda; family Squillidae; genus Oratosquilla; species Oratosquilla oratoria. Next base: position 768,304 of record NW_027467712.1, read on the forward strand.
TTCCTTCCCTATCCTCCTTCACATTTAGCAACTCCCTAAAATATTCTGCCCATCTTCCCCTTACTGCCATCTCTTCCATTATCATCTCTCCATCTGTACCTTTTACCTTTTCTTCCCTACTTGATTCGCCTCCTCTTCCTCTCTTAATTTCTTTCCAAAACATTTTTTTATTACTTTCAAAATTTTCTGTCATACTCCTACCCCATTTCACATCTGCTCTCCTCTTTGCCTCCTTTACCTTTTGCTTTACTTCTCTTTTCTTTTCTTTGTACGTCTCATATGACTCCCCCGTCCTCTTTTGTAACCAATCTGTGAATGCTCGCTTCTTCTCTTCTACAACCTTCTTTGTTTCCTCATCCCACCATTCACTACCCTTTCTTCTATTTCCCCCTGTCCTTCTTGTTGCACACTTTAAGACTCCCTCCTTGAACCATCCCCATTCCTCCTCCACCCCCATCTCTGCTCCATCCTTTACTCCCTCCTACTCCTCCTTCAGCTTCTTTTCGTACTCCTTCTCCTTTTCCTTTTCATTCAAGGAGTTCACTCTAAGAACCTCCCTACCTTTTGTCCCTTTCCTCTTTCTCCATCTATCCTCCACTCTCAGCTTACCTTCCACCAAAAAATGATCTGATATTCCCCCACCCTCTCCCCTTAGCACATGTACATCCTTAACTCTTTCTATCATAATCCTATTTACCACTACATAATCCATTAGCGCTCTATCTACCACCCTTCCCTCCACCACCCTCTCCCATGTGTACTTATGCTTGACTTTCTTCCGAAACACTGTATTTGCTATCATCAACTCTCTTTCTAGACACATTTTCACCATCAACTCTCCACTACGATTCTTTCCTGGAACTCCACACTTCCCAACCACTCCATCGATTGGACCATTTCCCACCCTAGCATTAAGGTCTCCCAGTACTATTACATTGACATTTCTTCCTAAACCCTCTATGCACTCATTTAAATCTATCCAAAAGGCCTCCCTTTGTTCCACGCTCTTTTCACTGCCAGGCCCATATGCACTTACAAAGACCCACATCTCCTTTCCCAGTTTCACCTTCATCCACATTATCCTTGAGGAAACCTCCTTCCACTCCACTACCTGTTTACCTATCTCCTCACTTACTAGAATAGCCACCCCTTCCCTCCCTCGCCCTCTCTTCACTCCTGAAAACCTCCCACTTACACTCCCAAACTTACACTCACCCTTCCCTTTCAACTTAGTTTCACTCAAAGCCAACACATCCATCTTTCTTCTCACAAACATACTACCTATCTCTTCCCTTTTACTCTCATCTGTACCACATCCACGCACATTAAAAGACCCAAACCTTAGGGTGCTGGCCCGAGGCCCTCCAGCACCCCTTATGCCTTCACTTTTCTTTCTAGGATATATGCCCCGTGGGGCTACAGGGAGAAGGATGCCTAGTCCCTCTCCCCGTCCCTTTCTTCTCGCCTCTTACGATCCAAGTGGGATACTTGGTGGCAGTATTCTTTTCCCCCACCACAGGGAATTCCCCCATCACCGAAAGAGAATACTCAGAGAAATGGTACAGGACAGCAACAAGGGGTTGGGGGACAGCATAACGGAGGGACAGTCGTAGTATAAAAGTGTCATCATTTCTCTATGACAGAATTTCTTCTATCGTAGACAAAATGATGTGTGGCTCTGGTCCGTAGGGGCACCCCATATAGACCCTAAAGTATCAACTGCATGCTACTTTGCCACAATAACAAGCAGCCAATACCCCAGACGGTATTCTTTTTAAATAATGAAAATATGATTTAGAAGAGGAGACAAATAGAATAGAGAAAAAGGGTAAAAGGTACAGATGTAGGAAGATGGACATGGTATTTTAGGTAGTAGCTAAATGTGAATGAGGATAGGAAGGAAAAAGTTGTTGCAGTGGGAAGCTCTAAGAAAATGACAATAATGAATGAGAAAAATTGAGGATAAATATGGAAAGATGAGGTGAAAACATTTTTTTCAAAATTATGAGAGTACGTAAGACACCTGTGTTGGATGGGTGTCATGCGGAGTGTCTATAAAAGGGAGGTACAGTGATGAAAGACTGGCTAGTAAGGTGATTTGATGTTTGTCTAAAAGAGGGTAGAGTGTCGTAGGACCAAATAATTGCCTTTATAAATCCATTTTACATGGGGACAAGAGTGAAAGTAGTAGTTTTAGAGGTATTATAGTTGGGAAAGCTTATAGGAGGGTTTTGATTGAGAGAATTAAGAGGGAGTAATTGGTGAGGAACGGTGTGGGTTTAGGACAGGTAGGGATTGCGTGGTGCAGATTGTTTGTGGTAAGGTTGATATATGAGAAAACTTTAGGAAAACTTAAGGATGTTTTTGGGCTTTTATGGATTTGGAAAAGGCTTATGACAGGGTAGATAGGAAGGTACTGTGAAAGACATTGCTAATATATGAGATAAGAAGAAAGTTGTTAAGAGCAGTCAAGAGTTTTTATGAGAGTAGCAGAGCCTGTGTTAGGATTAGAAATGGAGAGAGTGAATAGTGTGAGGTAAAGGTGGGACTTCGCCAGGGACATGCTATGTCGCCTTGGCTGTTCAATTTATACATGTATGGGGAGGTGCGAGAGGTAAACGCAAGAGTAATAGGCCGGAGATTTAAGATGGTTAAAGAAAATGGGGAAAAGAGGGAGATAAGCCAGTTGTTGTTTGCTGACAATACTGCACTTGAAGCAGGATCAAAGGAGGGATTAAGGAAGTTCGTGGCGGAGTTTGGGAA
>NW_027467712.1:778566-781066 GCF_046742065.1 Oratosquilla oratoria
AGCTACAAGGAACTCAGCGGAGTGCTCTAAGAAAAATAAATGTAAGAAAGGCGAAAAAGATAATACACCAGATACGCGGCACTAGAATAAAGAGAAGTGTTGCAAGTTAAAGCCAGCAACTGAAACTCCCGTAAAAAATGCTAGCTTTCAACTATGCGTATAGCATATGAGCGCTGGTGTATTTTGCTCTGTGTTATGTTTATCAGCGACTTTCGGTCCGAGACTAGGATATAGTTTTTATTTGATTGATTGATTGATTGATTGATTTGTTGGTCCTTCTTTTTAGCTATTTCAAGATTGACTGGGTAATTGATTTATCATTTCATTGAATTAACAAAATAACGATTTATCGGTTTACACACACACACACACACACACACACACACACACACACACACACACACACACACACACACACACACACACACACACACACACACACACACACACACACACACACACACACACACACACACACACACATATATATATATATATATATATATATATATATATATATAGATATATATATTACATATGTATATATATATATATATATATATATATATCGATAATTTTTATGACAGTTGATGTCGCTGCCATTAGCGTATTTCTCTCTCATATATATATATATATATATATATATATATATATATATATATATATATATATATATATATATCAAGGACTACTATTACACAGGACGTGCGCACCGAGATCCCTGGGTCCGCTAGCGGAGGCCATTGCTTTCTTTGTAACCTACCATTTTATATTGGACAAATATATCAAAACTAGAAACCTAACATTGTATATAGGACAAATATATCAACTATTGACTTATTCAATGCAGTATAAATTAATATAAACTTTTATAGTGAAATAAGAAACTATTTTTATGGCACTGTTATGCTTTGAAATGCCAATTTTATCCGGACTTAACAGGTATTATTGTTCTATGGTTAGTGGACACCAGGGTTGGCGATTTTTTTTTTTTTTTTTTCCTTTAAGAAAAATCGATTCATTTTTTATTTAAATCAGATTTATTTCATTTAAATATATATTCTTTTATAGATTTTAAATATTGTGGGATTGCTATCTGATATACAATCTGATTGCTAAAGAATATTTTTAGCATATCAATATAAGGAGCAGTGTTATATAGACTTGCCACAAGCAAACAAGGAACGGTATAAGCCTACATGTAATATATATATATCACTGTGCAGCCCACAACAAGTTTCAACAAGATTCTTGTTGAAACTTGTTCTAGGTAAGCAGCTTCTCACTGAGCCAGTTGCTGCTTTGGAATCAACCAGGAGGGATGTCTTCTGGACTTGGCAGAGTGGTTCCTTCAAGCAGAAAACATTATCCTGTCTGGAATTATTTTGAAAAACTACCAACAACTTCTGGCAAAGGGTACCGAGCTGAATGCAAAGACTGCAGCCAGGAACTGCAGGGCATTGTGTCAAGATTAAAATCTTACAGAGATAAATGCCAAGGTCAGCCACAGCATTGATGCCCCAGGTAAATAATTTTACTTATATTGTCTGCATTTCTCACTTTTTCTACGCAACTATATAAATTTGGTGAACAATGGAGAGCATGTGCAATAAAAATGTGAAGGCTTAAAGAGATGATACTTCAACTTCATTACTTCTAAATTTGGGTAATGACTATATCACTATAATATACTGTATCCACTGAACTTTGGGGCCTAGATGATTGTTATTCATTTCATTCAACATTGTATAATATATTTCATAGGTTCCATTGAAATTCAGCCCACATGGGATTCAGCCCAAAGGGATTTAGCCTAACCTAACCCAACTAACCCATTATTTTTTGTGAATTTAAAAGTGGACTGAATCCTGTGTGGGCTAAATTCCAAGCCCACCTATTTCATATCCTGTTAATTATTTCCAAATAATTTAGTGGCTTGTGTGAATATGATAATTATCTAAAAAAAATAACTACTGTACTCAAAATTAGCCTAAATCACACTGTATTCATTCATTTATTTATTCATTTATAAATTATGCAATATGCTAAAATTTTCTGTTTCCATATCAGGATCTGTATCAACAGCTTCAATCCCTTCACCATCGGCTCCACTTGAATTAATTATCTGCAAACCTGACTCCACCATTAAAAAGGTCACTATCAGACTCCTCCACAGGCGCCACTTCTGCTAAATCATTTTCATCTAAAAGAAAGTCATCAACATCTCTGGACAGATTTATCATAAAACCTTCAGCCTCTCAAAAGGAAAATCTCGACAAAGAAGTTGCAAGAATTATATTTGCTACAAATTCACCATTTCGTCTTGTTCAGCATCCTCAGTTTCTCAAGATGGTTCAGAACCTGAGGCCAGGTTATATTCCTCCATCCAGAAAAGATATTGCTGATAAGTACTTGGATCTTGTGTATGAACTTGGATCTTGTGTGCTGAACAAGATTTTGGTTGTCATATTGGAAGTGTTGTGACAGACAATGCAGCAAA
>NW_027467712.1:788566-796066 GCF_046742065.1 Oratosquilla oratoria
AATGCAGTCGTTAGTATGTAAACATGGGAAAGTTTATACAAACACTGAATGGTTCCCAGTGAACAGATTAACAACTTTTTAACCACAATTCACTTTTAATTCCATGCCATCGCAGTCGCGACTACTGACAAGCTTGAAAGAAAGCATATGTTAGAAATTTAAAAGTGATCGAGCCGAGGACTCGAACTCAGCTCGGGCTGACAAAGCGTCAGAGACTAAACCCATTTCGCACTCAAGAGAGATATCAGTTGAGCACAAATTTCTTATATTTGTATGTTCGAGTTACATGCAAATACACGAATTTTGCGTTCAACCCACATCCGTTTGAGAGTGCAATCGTATGTACACGTGGGAAATTTTCTACATACACTAAATGGTTCCCAGTGAGCAGATCAATATCTCTTCAGCCACAATTCACTTTTACTTCCATCCATCGAACACGAGACTAATGAGGAGCTTGAAGGAAGCATATGTTGGAAATTGAAACATGGACGAGCCGAGGACTCGAACTCTGCTCGGACGAGACAAAGCGTCAGTAACTAAACCCATTGTACTATCATGAGATATAAATTGAACACAACTTTCTTATATTTGTATGCTAGAGTTACATACAAGTACATACAATTTTTAGTTCAACCCACCTCCGCTATGATGGTGCAATCGTTAGTATGTACACATGGGAAAGTTTATACATACACTGAATGGTTCCCAGTAAACAAATTAACATATTTTCAACCACAATTCACTTTTAGTTCCATGCCAACGCAGTCGAGACTAATGAGGAGTTCGGAGGAAGCATATGTTGGAAATTCAAATGTGGTTGAGCCGAGGACTCGAACTCGGCTCAGACGTGACAAAACGTCAGTTACTAAACCAATTGCGCTGTCAAGATAGATATAAGTTGAGCACAACTTTCTTATATTTGTATGCTAGAGTTACATACAAGTACACACATTTTTGCATTCAACCCACATCCACTATGATAGTGCAATCGTTAGTATGTACACGTAAGAAAGTTTATACATACAGTGAATTGTTCCCAGTGAACAGATTAACATCTTTTCAACCACAATTCACATTTAGTTCCATGCCATCGCAGTCGAGATTAATGAGGAGATCGGAGGAAGCATATGTTGGAAATTGAAATGTGGTCGAGCCGAGGACTCGAACTCAGCTCGGACGTGACAAAAAGTCAGTGACTAAACCCATTGCACTCTCAACAGATATAAAAGTTAAGCACAACTTTTATATATTTGTATGCTAGAGTTACATACAAATACACGAATTTTTGCGTTCAACCCACCTCCACAATGATAGTGCAATCGTTAGTATGTACACGTGGGAAAGTTTATACATACAGTGAATGGTTCCCAGTGAACAGATTAACATCTTTACAACCACAATTCTCTTTTAGTTGCATACCATCACAGTCAAGACTAATGAGGAGCTCGAACGAAGCATATATTGAAAATTGAAACGTGATCGAGCTGAGGACTCGAACTCAGCTCAAACGTGACAAAGCTTCAGTGACTAAAACCATTGAGCTATCAAGAGAGATATAAGTTGAGCACAACTTTCTTATATTTGTATGCTCGAGTTACATACAAATACACGAATTGTTGCGTTAAACCCTCCTCCTCTATGATAGTGCAGTCGTATGTACACGTGGGGAAGTTTCTACATACACTGAATGGTTCCTAGTGAACAAATTAATATCTCTTCAACCACAATTAACTTTTAATTCCATTCCATCGAATTCGAGACCAATGAGAAGCTTGAAATAAGGATATGTTGGAAATTGAAACATGAAGGAGTTCAGGACTCGAACTCAGCTCCGACGTGACAAAGCGTCAGTGCCTAAAACCCATTGCGCTATCATGAGAAATAATACTTGAACACAACTTATATTTGCATGCTAGAGCTACATACAGGTACATAAGGTTTTGCTTTCAACCCACCTCCGCTATGATAGTGCAATCGTTAGTATGTACACGTAAGAAAGTTTATATATACACTAAATGGTTCCCAGTAAACAAATTAACAACTTTTCATCCACAACTCACTTTTAGTTCCATGCCATCGCAGTCCAGACTAATGAGGAGTTCGGAGAAAGTATATTTGGGAAATTGAAATGTGGTCAAGCCGAGGACTCGAACTCAGCTCGGACGTAAAAAAACGTCAGTGACTTAACCCATTGCGATATCACGATAGATATAAGTTGAGCACAACTTTCTTATATTTGTATGCTCAAGTTACATACAAGTGCATAATTTTGCGTTCAACTCACATCCACTATGATAGTGCAATCGTTAGTGTGTACACGTGGGAAAGATATATATATATATATATATATATATATATATATATATATATATATATGTGTGTGTGTGTGTGTGTGTGTGTGTGTGTGTGTGTGTGTGTGTGTGTGTGTGTGTGTGTGTGTGTGTGTGTGTGTGTGTGTGTGTGTGTGTGTGTGTGTGTGTGTGTGTGTGTGTGTGTGTGTGTGTGTGTGTGTGTGTGTATGTGTGTGTGTGTGTGTGTATGTGTGCGAATGTGTATGTGTTTGTATGTATACATATACAAAGTAGAAAATCTAAACTTCATCAGAACTATTCGAACATGAACAGTAGTGGTGAATCTGCCCGAGTGTGTATCTCCTCCCCCTCCCCATCACTATTGTGCAAAAAGAAGAAGTATATGTCAATATCTTATCACTATTAACAGAAAAATTATATCTGTTCATATAATTTTGCCACTCAGTTGCATATATGTGTGATATGTATGAAAAAATGTGTGAGTAACAGTATGCGTCTGAGTAAGTTTTAGTAAAATAGTGAATGTAAACAGTTGGTGTAATCAGTTAAGTAAATATTTCAACGTTTTAACACAGATATGTATGCCGTTTTGTAAAGTTGTAACAGTTATATATATTTCATATTCTCTACGTTGTGTTTGACTTTAATGGAACCTGAGTAGACACATATTTGGTTTGTGTTCTCATATTACACACGTAGTTACTTAAAACTGAATGTTATATTTGAAAGAAAAAAAAAACACCATCGTATATGTGTGATGACGCAATATTGCTTTTGTACTTATTCTAGCGAGTTATTTTAGAACGCACATTGACACATTCTTATGTAAATTTAGAGTGAATCGTTATTAAATTAGCATTGCTTCAATAAAACAGTATCTACTAATTATGTACCCCCACGTATGTCGAAAGTAAGATATGTTAAAGTGTGCTGTAAACAAGTACAATTACTCGTGCTTCAATGTTGCGTTAACATCGATCTTTTTATTATGCATAAAATTTTGTTTTGATCATATGTGAGGACACACAATCACATTGTGTTTGTTTGTTGTCCTGATACAATAAAACAGTGGAAAGCTGGAATTTCTTCCTATATTCAAGGGTACGATCATTACAGGTGATGCTTAACCTGTTATATATGGACCGGTTCTGACCTCTTCACTGTAACGTGCCAAATGTGAACAACACTCTGTACACTTGCTGGCATGTACTACTTATCATGATATACCTGGCGGGCCATTATGGACGAAAGGGCCTCAGTTACATAGGGCCTACCAAGTGGTTGTAGAAAAATATATATGAAAACAAACATTACAAATTACTTTTTGTCTGTCCTTCAACCATCTTTAGGTGCTACGATTTTCTTTTTAATTTTGATTGCTCTATTCTGCGCATGAAAAGTTAATCTTTTTGATACAGTTGTTTTATTTTATATCCACTATACTCATTGTTAGGAAAAAAGTCTTGTTGAAAGAGCGTGAGTATTCAGATACTACGTTACTCTGCTTTAGTTTGTTCTCTTTTCCCTACCAAATAATTCCCCATTACCAGGTATGACCTTCTCGTTTTTCGATCAGATAAGATTAGGTTTATAACATCATATTTATTCATATGTTTACAATTCATGTACACAACATCCACAACACTCTTTCGTCGTTTCTGTAGAAGGAAGAGTAAATGGTTTAGTAGAATATGGTGATGGGGCTTTTGGTATGATTTTATTTGTCTAATCTTGTTTTAAACTTGGTAATCTTTCTATTCATTTATCTGTCTCTTTCTACCATTGAGAATTTGTTGTTTGTCAAAATCTGTCTAGTTCGGTTTGATTCCATTTGGGGAAAAGAGCAATCTAGGAATGTGTTGAAAGACTGATATGTAGACTCGGATTATGCAAACTTTATCTTTCACAGGGCATTCGCTGGCACCATTCAAACAACTTTATGAATAGCTCGGTTTCCTGTAAGCACAATTGTTGAATATGCTCTTTTTTTTTATAAATCCAAACATCTATAAGATTAATGTTGTTATCACTAATTCTGTTTACGTTGAAGCCTAAGCAAGAGTTTTAAATCCATCAGCATCTTTAGTTTATGGAGTTGCTTCTTTTCGTCAATATCTAAAAATATAATTCAGATATCTAATATACATGAAAGGATTTGGGTTTAGTTGCATGAGCAGAATTTTTCGGTGGTATAGGTAGAATTAAGTAAAAAATAATTCCTATGAATCATCTCTGATTTATGATTCAAAATAATTATTTTTCTTGTCTTTCTATTTACATGAAAGACATATGCTAAAGACTTATATTCCGCCTCCCACGACTATATACAGTAATATATCTAGCAGTTTTGAAGAAATAGCAGTGCCAGCGGGGTTTCTTCAGATGGGCGTGGGTACTCTTGAACCATCGCTGCCGACAATATACGCTGTACGTCATGTACTGTACATTGATATTCCTGGGTCGTCACGATCTGAAGGAAGGTAGATTTTTTTTTTTTTTTTTTTTTTTTTTTAGATGGGATAGGTTTGGTAAGTAAAGAGATTGTTAATGCATTGTTATTTTTTTAACATACGACATCTTGCGTCTCGCATAGCTGAAATATTGAGTGTTGCATGGTTTCTGTTTTATGTGTTGGTTTTGTTCATTGTGTGGTTTGTCGTTTTGCTTTCCTTTGTTTATTTTATTTCATTATGTGTTGGCTTTGGGTGAATTCCTGTGATTCTTCTATGAGGCGGGAGGGGGTGGGGGTGGAATATCCTCAGCTGTGCATTTTGGGTGTGATCGTCTAGGGTAGTTTAAAGTTAATGTGATACTGATTTGTTATATATGGGTTAATAAGAATTATTTGAGTACATTATGGCAGGGTTGATATTATGGATAGTGTATCTTAGTATTGTGATTTTTATTTGAGAGTTGTATTGTCTCTGACAATTTATAGAATGAGTTTGATCAATGTCTTGTAAGTATATTGTGTCAAAAAAATGCACTGGGAGATGTTTGGTATGTACAGTTATTGTGGTGGATCTATGTAGATTGGATATTATTTACTCGCCTTCCGAATGTTGAATTTGTTTATGGTTTTAGCTATGTTGATTTGAGGATTTTATAGTAGATTTTTTGTATCACTATATGTCTTAGTATGTGGATTTTGTTTGATGCATTAGTTAATATTGCGTCTTTCTCATAATATACTTATACATACCTATTAATATATTTACCTTCTAGTACATATGTATAATTATTCTTGAATACTTTACGTGATGAAGGCTGAAGAGTTGTGCTGCTCAGATGGTTTGGATAGCACTGTGAATAGTTGGAGACGAACGGTGCTTAGGGAAGAAGTTCGTGGTTGGCGTTCTGATTTTGCCGACTTGAAATTTTGCAGACTTGTGTCAGGCGTGGATGGAGGGGGTGGAACGGGTGGTATTGGTTGGGGTTGGCCTCGCTGTGATGCACGGCCTAGAGGTGTGAGTGGATGGTCGAAGTGGGTATAGTGTCGAGGTCACTCATGGCAGCTACGCTCGACCGACGCGATAGCGTGGAGGGTCCAGGTGGATGGTCGAGGTGGATGATCGAGGTAAGTAGAGTGTCGAGATCACTCACGGCAACTACTCTAGGCCAACATTCCCGTGCTCATATTTTCGTTTCGCACGTCTTTCACTTTTTTTATTTTCACTAATGTCTTTGTTCCCACTTTTAAAGTTATATTTCTTCAGTTTTAATCTTTAGTATTGGGCGATGTAACATGTCAAAATGTTTTCTTCCTTTCTTTATAAATTTTACATCAAGGGACTCCTGTCGAGAACACTCATTTCAGGTCCCAGTAAGTTTTGCAGTGATGTCATGATTTCTTTAGTCCAATGGTATTTAACTTTATATTTAAGATTCTTCCCTAAGGGCGTGACCATACAATTGTGAATCAATTAAATTTTCTGCTCCTCCATCCTTCCTCCAATCAGATTCGTTGTAATGAGACTATATGCAATACTGTTTACTTAAGTAATCTCGAATCCCTGCATTGCTTACTTAAGTTACAAAATTTCTACGTCAGCAAAATATATACACGTCATCAATGGGTATCAGACCCCCCGGCCATTTTTATTACTCCAAGCAAAGAACAAAATTATACAACAGCTAGCTTACGAACTGTGTTGTTTACAAACACCCTATCCATATAAATGCAACCTTCACCACCTACCCCACTTTCTGTCCACTTGTCTACCAGCCTCCTACAGGGCTCGGAAGCTACCATTTGGTCGTTCCGACCAACCATTTCCTACTGTTCTCATATAGGACTTTTACATACTACATCGTTCTGGAATTCAATATTTCATATAATATTATATAAATGGTGATAACTTAGTAATTAAACATATTTCTGCATAAACAAATATTTCTTCAAAACAAGCTTAAAGAAATATCGTTCAATGGATGCTATCATCCACCTAATGGTAACCCAAAAATGCATCTACTCCAACATGTACAAATGTAACACCAAATATCTAGTGATCCTTAAAAAAATCCTACAAAACAAAACAATTTAGTACATCTATGAATTAGTTGCAAATTGATTAAAAAACTCACTACTACCATGGTCTGATGCTGTCATAATTTCCAATAACAAAATCAGAAAAAAGTGTCAAATAGTATTTCGTGTCTTCCTCCTTCCGATTACAATATGTTGTATAAGACAGCAACAGCTAAGGACGAGAAAAACATTATAGAAAATTGTTTGTGTCAGATCTCAATGGAGGATGGTGATATGTTTATCAGTGAGGAATGTTACCTCAGTCAAATGCACAGTATTAAGGGTGTTAGCAATAGTGGAGAGTGTCTCTACATAATTTCACATTTGTTTCACAGTTGTCAGAAACTGAGTACATTCAACTGACTTCAACTTAGGAGAGATAGTAGATTTCTAGGTATGGGAAATGTAGAAAATGTAACTTGGCTTTACAAATAACTTTTCGTCTACGACTCATGAAGTTGTTGCAACCAATTGAAACATACTAGTGAAGCTTCACAATAATTTTTCAATGCTTCACGGAACGAAAAAGTAAAGCAAAACTGGTGTTGTTTTTATTTATTGGCAAAGCTCCAATTCTTCATGACTAAACAAGGCACCAGGTAGCACATCTGCCTGATACACAGAAGGTCCCAGGTATTAGAAATTTCCAATCTCTGG
>NW_027467712.1:798566-803566 GCF_046742065.1 Oratosquilla oratoria
CTCATGTAGGCAGACGAGATTAAAAGCTATTGAAGATTCATTTTTGATTATCTTCTTGCGTATAGTCTCTATACGACGAATATTTGACTTATCATTTTCTGTAAGTCTGTTTAGGAGATCTCTTATATTGGCCGACGTTTCGGAACTCTCTTGTTCCATCTTCCAGGGCGATTTGTTGTGTCAAGTTTTCTGTGTAGATTATATATGGGATGTACGGATCATGGACACTGTGTCGAGGAAAATTTGGATGCTCATTGGTGAATGGTAGCCAATGAGCGTGCGTTGTTTTCACTCGCGGGGGGTGGTCTCTCCCAGTGGGCGAAGCGATGGGGTTCGTTGGTCGCTTAGCACTTATTCTTTTGCTAGATGGCAAGACCCGTAGGTCTTCCACCTGGATGTTGATTGATGGCTGCTTTGCTTGAATGTAGAGTGCTTCAAGGAGTAGCAACCTTCGTGGATCTCTTTCTCTATCAATGATTGTTGTGTTGTGATCCAGCTCGACCCACATTATACTGTAGATACGTGGATGATATCTTCGTACAATTAAAAGATATCGATGAACTACAAGACCTGAGGAATCGATTCATCGCAGCCTCAGACCTCAATTTTACTTACGAAGAAGAAAATAATGGATGCCTCCCCTTCCTTGATGTCCTCGTCACCGCTCGAAATACAGGCTTCGTAACTACAGTATACACCAAACCGACAAACACTGGACTCTGCTTAAACGGAAATAGCGAGTGCCCGAAGTGCTACCTACAATCCACCATCGGCGCTTACGTTAGAAGGGCCCTCTCACATTGCTCCACCTGGACACAAACCCACCAAGAACTGGAGAGAATCACACAAGTACTTATCAACAATGGATACGCAAACTCAGATGTATCACAAGCAATACAAACACATTTAAACAAATGGTACACCGACGAAGACAGAAACACCACAAGCGAAAAGAAACGTATAAAAATCTACGACGAAAGCCATATGTCCACAGAATACAAAGCAGACGAGAAGATCATAAAGGACATTATTCACAAGAATGTACTACCCACCGACCCAGCAAAACACATCCAGATCATCATATATTACAAGACAAAGAAGACATCCCAACTAATGATACGTAATCGCCCCAACACAACGAAAACAGAGTCACAAGAAGACCATGTTGTATACCAATACAGCTGCAATAGTGAGGAGTGTGGACCTCACTCTTACATTGGTATGACAACCACTAAGCTTACAAGACGCCTGACATGCCATTTGAGTAACGGATCCATAAAGTCCCACCACACTACCAAACTCAACAGACCACTAACAAGAAAAGATCTGGATCACAACACAACAATCATTGACAGAGAAAGAGATCCACGAAGGTTGCTACTCCTTGAAGCACTCTACATTCAAGCAAAGCAGCCATCAATCAACATCCAGGTGGAAGACCTACGGGTCTTGCCATCTAGCAAAAGAATAAGTGCTAAGCGACCAACGAACCCCATCGCTTCGCCCACTGGGAGAGACCACCCCCCGCGAGTGAAAACAACGCACGCTCATTGGCTACCATTCACCAATGAGCATCCAAATTTTCCTCGACACAGTGTCCATGATCCGTACATCCCATATATAATCTACACAGAAAACTTGACACAACAAATCGCCCTGGAAGATGGAACAAGAGAGTTCCGAAACGTCGGCCAATATAAGAGATCTCCTAAACAGACTTACAGAAAATGATAAGTCAAATATTCGTCGTATAGAGACTATACGCAAGAAGATAATCAAAAATGAATCTTCAATAGCTTTTAACCTCGTCTGCCTGCAAGAAAATATCCTACCTGGCTACACAAATATATATATATATATATATATATATATATATATATATATAAATATATGTATATAGATATATATATATATATGCGTATATATGTGTATATATACATATATATATGATATATATATATACATGTATATATATATATGTAAATATACATATATATATGTATATATATATATATTTGTATATATATAGGCAGACTGTTGAAACTGCCTATATTTATTCTTATGAAAATATCAATGACAGGGAAGGTTTTGTTTGTTTATCAAAGGCAGCAATGTAAATTGATTATAAATACGATTGGGAAACATATGCATGGTACGAGAAAGGTAATCCCCAGACAGCCAGCTGGATGACCTGTCCATCTCCCCGTCCTCGGATGTATAATTGTGAGGTCCAAACTGTTTGTAGACAGCTTATTGAAGAAGACCGAGTCGGTCGCAACGTATAAACAATAAAGGAGTTCCAGCCCATCTTCGCTTATTCTTCCTCCACCCACACTCTCATATATATATATATATATATATATATATATATATATATATATACATATATATATACGTGTATATATATATATACATATATATGTATATATATACATACATATATATGTATATATATATATATATATATATATATATATATATATATATACGTATATATACTGGAAGTCTGGGACACCTTTCCCAGTGCTTGTAGTGGTTGTGTGTGTTCACTACTTCATGGATGGTAAGATGCGCAGGTCTTCGATCTAGATGTTGATGTTAGAACGGTTATTTTATATGTATATGGCTGCCAGGAACAGCAGCCTTCGAGGATCTGATTTCCTTTCTATGACTGTTGTATTGTTTTCTAGGTTTTTTCTTGTTAATGTTTTGGTGTGGGAAGAGGTATAGTGTGACTTGATTGATCCGTTGGACAGGTGGCATGTTAGGCGTCGTGTTAATTGTATTGCTGTCATACCAATGTAGGGGTGAGGTCCACACGCTTCACTATTGCATCTGTATTCGTATACAACGTGGTCTTCTTGTAATGGTATTTTTGTGACGGTGGGTTGGTTGCGGATAATCAATTGTGCTGTTTTCTTAGTATTGTAGTAGATGATGAGTTGGATCCATTTTTCGGGGTCTGTTCTCTGTATGTTCTTGTTTATGATTTATTTTAATATATTTTCATCTGTCTTATATTCTG
Organism: Oratosquilla oratoria; assembly: GCF_046742065.1. Taxonomy (NCBI): domain Eukaryota; kingdom Metazoa; phylum Arthropoda; class Malacostraca; order Stomatopoda; family Squillidae; genus Oratosquilla; species Oratosquilla oratoria. Next base: position 801,592 of record NW_027467712.1, read on the forward strand.
TTGACATGTGATTCTTGTAGTATAACTTGATGGATTTTTTTTTTATTAGGTGTCGGGTTATCTTCTTTTGTGTAGCATTTGCCTAGGATCTTCTTTGTGGTATGTGTTACATCTGAATTTGTGTATACATTATATGTATGTATGTATGTATGTATGTATGTATGTATGTATGTATCTGATGCAAGGACTGTAAGATTTCAAGAATGAGACCTTCAGCAAGCTTTGGTTCTTCATATATATATATATATATATATATATATACATATATATACATATAAATATATATATATACGTACATATGTATATATATATAAATATATATACATATATATATATATATATATATATATATATATATATATATATATATATCTGTATATATATATATGCTTATACTTAGTTCTCCCACTGGTAAGAAATGTTGTATATAATAGCATAAGTAAAACTCAAAATTTTCTTATTGATTTGTTCAATACTGCGAACAAGGCGACGTATTTCAAGAGGCAATCTACGTAGAAGATCAGCAAAGGACATTACAACATGAGGCAGGGTAGCTAAACTAGTAGATATTTCAGTACCATCAAAATGCATTACAGAAACCACAACCAACTACGACTCACAAGAGAGGACCTCGTGAAGGGCACTTCCATTATTGCCACAGAAAAAAACAAAAACAAGGAAGAGTTGCAATTATCGAAGTGTTGCATATCAAACACATCAACCCTGACATGAATAAACAGCTTCAAGATATTCAAATTCTCCCTTCTTCCAAAGCCATGATCGCACCTTTCCATGTTGATGATGTCTACTCTTCCATCACATGGCGTGGGTGATCATTTGTCATTGTTGTGGGGTTTTGTCCTTTTGTCGACCTCTCCTACGTTCGTGCTTGTTTCATATTATTTGTTTGTTTGTGACCTTTCCTTAGCTCATTCTTTGTAACACTATTCCTGTATATTTACGTATAGACTATTGTATGTATCAATTCTCCCTTGAGAGTGAAGTTGTGTAACTTCGAAACGTTGGTACGAAGTATCTACTAGTTTGACTACCATGCCTCAGTGTTGTATTGTCCTCTTTAAATACGTCGCTTTGTTCGCAGTACTGAACAAGTTAACAAGGAAATTGTGAGTTGTCACCATGCTATTATATACCATATATATATATATATATATATATATATATATATATATATATATATATATAATATATATAAATATATATATATTATATATATAATGTATATATATATATATATATATATATATATATATATTATAACTCTTTCAAAATGATTCTTAAATGACCTCAGTGGTGACGGTGTTTGGGGGACACTTTCGTAAGGGTGGTTGGCTGTAAATACCGAATTCCGATACGTGGTGACGGCACGGCAACGGGGACAACATATTGGTCGAGAGTGGTGACGTCACGGCAACGGAGACGACTGATTGGCCAAGAACGCTGACGTCACTGAACGGAGACAATTAATTGGCCGCTAGCGAAGGGCAGGGCGCGAAGTATTCCATGTAAAGTTTAGCCAGAACAGGAGAAAGGTTAGAACTCATGCTACTACCAATAAGCTTGCCTTTACTGTTTTTAGAAAGAACACCCATTCAGGAAGTTACCTTCATTTCTTCAGTCATCACCCAGATCACATTAAAAGAAGCGTAGTTTCGGGATTTTTTTCTCCGAGATTTAGGATTTGTAGTCCCCAATTGTTAAAACATGACTGAACTTCTATCAGGTCTCAATCAACAAAATTAGCTACCTTCATTGGTTCCTGGATAAAGCCCTCAGCCAAGCCAGAGCCAGTTTTTTCAATCCCCCTTCCACTAAGCCAAAAGAGAGACTAAAATCCCCTAGTCATCCCCTTCTCAGAGTCCATCAGTTATTTGTCCAAAGTTCTTCCCAAAGAGAAGGTAAATTTGATTCATAATTACCCTAATACTATTAATAATAATAATAAAAAAAACTA
>NW_027467712.1:808566-813566 GCF_046742065.1 Oratosquilla oratoria
AGTTTCATTGCTTGTTACAGACTTGTGATAGTGACCTCCATAAAGAACATATTTTATCAATCTTCGCGGATAACTTTTAGATTCAAAATATGTTATATTCTATAATGATGAAGATTACTTGGTGTCCAAGTTCCAGCATATTTTGAGTACAAATATAGAATTTAACTTTAAATTTTCTGATTTAAGAAATTCTTCCAGGGTGCAAGGCAAGATAGAGTTAGATAAAACAAGAAAATTATAAAACACTGTCATGTCAATGAGGAATAGAACCCTTTAGGAACTGCATTAGATAATATTATCTGATTTAAGAAACTCTTTCATGGTACGAGGCAAGCATGGATCAAATAAAATAAGAAATTTACGCCACAGAGAATGTCATGTCAGTGAGGAATACAACCCTTTATGTCCTGAGATAGATGATAGACGTATTTGTTGAAAATGGAAATTGTAATTTGTTTTGCAAAGGACAGTCCAAGCTGTTGCCGCCAGCCGCTTGCACCCTCCCCCCAATTCCTTTACATTATATATTTTTCTTCAGATGTCAAAATATCACTGTTAATCTTTATTTTGAATTACATTTAGTATGACATTATAATTCAATATCGCAAATAACAAAAGTTACCTCAGCCAATCATCGAGGGCTATATGAAGTGGCTTGACCACAGCAAAGGGCATCTCAGGTATTGAATCAAACTTGCAACAATAGAAGAATGCAGTTAAATCTTGAACATTCATAATAATACGACACACGTAACATTGTGGTATCAATTGTAGAACCCCCCCCCTCCCCCGTCACTCAGGCACACACCGTCGTTCAGGTCATGATAACGGGTTTTTTTTTTCATTACCTAACCCAACCTAACCTAACCTAAACATTACTGCTCCCAAACCGTAAATTCAGTAATAGAAAAACATTACCATGACCTGATTGACGGCGGAACGCTTCGGGCCTTTGTCGGTTGGTAACTCTTCTTTCAAATTTTATACTGGTTAATGCTATGCGATTATATGTAGGCGAGACCTCGTTTGTCCTACATTTGCCCCGTAGCTTGTGATGGTGTGGTGACGTTGTAGCATCATACAATTATGTATTATAGTTACATGTTGCTCAATTAGGAATTATATATTTTCCCCATTGTATAAGTAATTGTCATAGGTTTTGTTTGACACTACTTTTATCATTGATTGTATTATATATCATTGTAAAGAATGTAACTTGTATACGAGTCTGTATGTATGGCGCCAAAACAAGGCCTAGGTTAGTTGTAACTTAGCCCCCGAAACCTACGCACGCATTTGTCTATTGTAGCACTTGATCGAATTGGGACTTACTAAGGCACTGTTCATACTAACGGTCTGAACAACGCATAAACCGCGGCGGTACCGTATGGTCAAGAATAAAACTACATGATTTCGTATGATTGAACTGCCGCGGTTTGAACCGCGGCGATTAAAACCACTTGTATGAACAAGGCCTAAGACGTAGTTCCAAAATGTGTTAGGGCAACGCACGCAAACGCGAGCACATAAGGCTAATAACCAATCAAATAGCAATAATGAGCCTGATATCTTAATGAATCTTGCTTTCTAAATTTGTAAGTAGTTACTTAATGGTTCATAGAAGCAATGTGTATTTTTTCAAGTGATACTATAGATCATAGGAATTAAAGAAGTTGTAATAGCTTGTAATTGCTGAATATACAAAGTACTCTTGGAAAAGGTAACATATTACTGATTGTTTACGTAGTTTACTTAAAAACGAGAAATAGTCCCTGCAGATTATCCTTCGGGTATCCACACTTACTCTAGGAAATTAATTTTTCAAATATGTAAATTCCTTGCCAGTTCTATTCATACCTTGAACAAAATTTTATCAACTCTAGCTTAATATACTCGTACAAAGGAGGTAGATAAATTTTCTCTGAATCAATAAGAGGAGGATTGACAACATTCTTCTCTCCTGGGGTCAGAGATCGTTTCGGCCACACATTCTTTTCATAATGATTTCTCTTATTCCGACTGTACCACATATAGGGAAAGCAACAAAACTTTGTGTAACCCAGCTGCATTCCAAGTAAATTTGCCATAACCTTTAGGTCACCACAGATATTCCATTTATGTTCTTCATACTTAATTCTTTGCAATAGAAGCTTCATACTCTCATATGTTCCTTTCATGTTAGTTGCATGTGCCAGAAGAACAGACGGAAACTTATTTCCATTTTGGAGCAAAACAGCTTTCAGGCTCACATTTGAAGAGTCAATAAACAAGCGTCACTCATTTCTGTCATATCTAAGGTTAAGTTCTTCCATAACAGAGTACATATCATTGTAAAACACCACGCCATCCTCAAGTGAGAAAAACTGTTCAAAATCACAATGTTGCTTACAATAAGAACTAACTTTGGATTCTCTCTGGAGAAAATTCTAGCCCTTCAGATTACTTTTTTGACAAGTTTAGATCCCGTTTAAGATCATTAAGATCTCCCTTACTCAATACATGTGGTTTACTTAAAAAACAGATTGGCTGAAAGTGCATAACAATTTCACACAATGTTGCTAAACTCATTGTTACCAACGGCTTGATTGAAATTTATCCCAGGCAATACACGTAATGTAACATACCGTGGAACACAAAAACTGTGGATGATAGAAAAACTTAGAATTCGTTTTGGACTCTGCAAGCAATGGTCTGAAAAGTGGCTAATGAAATTTAACACAAGTAAATGCAAGGTAATGCACATAGGTAAAAATAACTAAGTACGGTTACAAGTTATTTGGAAATTCGTTAACAAAAGTGGATAGTGAAAAAGATCTCGGCGTAATTATCAGTAACGACCTCAAATCATCCAAGCAGTGTATTTCAGCCTCTGAGAAAGCAAATAAGATTCTAGGACTGATTGCGCGATCTTTTTATTTCAAAAGTCCATCACTCATTAACAAGCTATATAAATCGTTAGTTCGTCCACATTTGGAATATGCTGTTTCCGTATGGTCACCGAATTTCATTAAAGACATTGACAGACTGGAAAAAGTACAACGGCGAGCCACAAAACCGATTCCAAATATCAAAAATAAATCATACGAAAATCGACTTAAGCACATGAATCTGTTTTCCCTAAAAAAGCGTAGACTCAGAGGTGACTTGATACAGGTCTTTAAGATTTTAAAGGGAATTGACAACATCAAAAGTGACCAAATTTTTACATTGAATGAGAATCAGACAAGAAACAATGGTCTCAAACTGTCCGGAAATAGATTCAATTTGGAAGTAGGTAGAAACAACTTTGCCAACCGTGTAGTTAATGAATGGAATAAACTTCCTGCACAGGTAGTGCAATGTAGTTCAGTTCGAAGCTTTAAGAATCATTTAGATAAATACCTAAGTAAGATGCTGTAATGATTATAATATATCTCATATTATTTGTTTTTGTTTTGTCATCATTTTTCTGTCTGATTTTCATTTATTATTAGTTATATGTCAATTTATTATTATTTACTATTTACCTGTTTGTTTATTATTTAACTATACCTATGCATTTATTTATGTATTTTATTTGTTATTTACATTATCATAGTTTTTATCTATTATTTTATTATTAATATGATTTTTTTTTCGCATCCGACCTAGATATGGATCAAAAGGTCTCCTGTCGGCATGCTCCGCCTTTGTAATCCTTTGTAATATATATATATATATATATATATATATATATATATATATATATACGTATATATATATGTATCTTTTTTTTTTTTTTTTAAATAGACTCATCCGCTGGGATTCGAACCCTTGCCTAGGCGGCTTACGTCTTATAAGACAAAGGCCTTACCGACCATGCTATCTCGACCCTATATATATACATATATATATATATATATAAGTATATATATATACATATATATATATATATATATATATATATATATATATATGTATGAAATATGTAAGACAGATGGGTGGATGGGTGGTGAGATAAACACAGGGAACCGTTTAGGGATATATTCTGACGTTTCGTCCTTACCAGGACTTCTTCAGAGTACATGCATATTCGAACAATTCATCCCCTAAATACCCACAAGCCCAACATCCCGATGAGACCCATCACTTCAGACATACGTAGTGCTCCGCATAGGTTGGCCAAATGTCTGGCGAAACCCCTATCCAGCAGACTGGGATTAATAAGTAGCGCCCACCTGAAAAATTCCAGTGACCTCATTCACAGATTAAAGGATATGGACATTTCAGGAAAAAATATGGCTTCGTATGACGTCACAGCCTTATTCACAAATGTTTCCGTGGAAGAGTCGTTAAAAGCAGCAAGAGAGGTAGTTAGAGATATGGATGACGAGGCTCTACCCATAGGAAAGGCAGATTTCTTAAAACTTATATCGCTATGTGTGAGATTTGGTCCCTTCGTTTTCAACGGAGAGGAATACAGCCAATGTAGAGGCCTTGCGATGGGGAGCCCCCTCAGTGCTGTTTTAGCTTCCCTCTATATGGAAGTTTTAGAGAGAGATCATTTTGTAAAAATAATGGGTCGAAGCACCTCCTGGTTTCGATATGTGGATGATGTCTTAGTCGTGGCCCCCAAAAACACCAATTTAGACAACAAATTGAGGAGGTTAAATAATGTCGAACGAAACATCCAGTTCACTGTTGAACACGAGACAGATAACAAATTGGCCTTCCTCGACACCGTCATCTGGAGGAAAGAGAACAAGACCGCATTCTCGGTTCATAGAAAAAAGTACAAATAAAGACGACATCATTCACTACTACTCCGGCCACAACGAGAGAATAAAGAGTGGAGTGGTAATAGGATTCTTCCTGAGAGCATACCGCTTTTGTAGTGAAGAATTTATTAAAGATGAAATGGATTACATTTTCAACATTTTCACCAAACTCTGTTATCCGGAATGGCTGTTGTACCTAATTAGAGAAAAGGCTTTAAGATAGCAAAAAGAAGCATAAGGAACAGAGGAGACGTGACTGAAAAT
>NW_027467712.1:816066-818566 GCF_046742065.1 Oratosquilla oratoria
TCAATCTACATTCTATCTCCACCCCCACTCCTCCCTTTCCTTTCACATTCGCACCCAAGTATCTGAAACTATCCACTTCCTACAGTTTCTCACCCTAATGCTCACTTCCAGCCTAATGTCACTCTCTCCCTCATGTACATCTCATCACCTTACATTTGTCCACATTCATCTTCAGCTTCCTTCTTTCACACACCTTCTCAAACTCCGTCACTAACTTCCTCAATTCCTCCTCTGATCCTGCTACAAGCGCAGTGTCGTCAGCAAACAACAGCTGGCTCACCTCCCACTTCTCTCCATTTTCTTTAATCATCTCCAACCACTGACCCACTACCCTTGCATTCACCTCTCGCACCACCCCATCCATGTAAAGATTGAACAGCCAGGGCGACATAACACATCCCTGACGAAGTCCCACCTTTACTCAAACCATTCACTCTCTCCATTTCTAAACCTAACGCAAGCTCTACTACTCTCATAAAAACTCCTGACTGCTCTTAACAGCTTTCCTCCTATCCCATATATCTGCAGTACCACCCACAGTGCCTTCCTGTCTACCCTGTCGTAAGCCTTTTCCACATCCATAAAAGTCCAAAAAACATCCTTACCTTTTCCTATAGCTTTCTCACATATCTGTCTTGCCACAAAAATCTGATCTACACAACCCACTACCTGTCCTAAAACATAGATATATATATATATATATATATATATATATATATATATATATATATATATGCAAATAAATCACTTGAACACATGATCAGAATTATGCTGGTAACCACTTAAGAAAAAGAAACACAGAAGTCCTAAGCGCTTTCGTGTGATTCACATCCTCAGGGGAGAATACAGACAAAAGTACAATACAAAGACAATTTAAACGGAAAAGTGTAAACCTAGGAGAGGTAACAGGGCGTCATCCGAAAAAATAGGAGAGGTCACAAGGCACCACATGGAAAAATTAGGAAAGGTCACAAGGCCCCACACGGAACCATGTCATTTGTCCACTCTTGGGATTAACCAAAATCTCCTATACCGAATTGTTTACAAATGTTCTTAATTATGTAATTATCTAATTTATACATACCATTACTTATGTTCAAATTGACTGACTCAGTTTGTTTGATAAGGCTACTTTCAATGATGTTCCTGTTAACAATAGGATTACATGATAAAACTGACGATGCCTTAGTCCAGTCTATACAATGATTATAATCCCTCATGTGCACAAATAAAGCATTAGAGTATTGTCCTGTTCTGACACTGTATTTATGTTGCTTTATTCTAGTTGAGAGATCTTTACCTGTTTGTCCTACATAAAAATTCCCACAATCTCTACAAGGAACCTTGTATATGCAGCCACATGATTTTTTTGGAGAATTCTTAATAACCAATTTCTTGAATGTGCATGAATTGTTGAAAACTATATTAACATTCCATGTTTCGAGTAAATGAGGAATCTGAGAAAGACTTACACTAAATAGCAAGACTAAAAGATTCTTGGTTTCAACGGGAGGTGTAGGTTGATTCCTATAAAAAAAAATTCTTGGCTCTTTTGAGAGCGTTATTTATAAAAGTCTTAGGGTACTTTAAGCATATTTATAAAAGTCTTAGGGTACTTTAAGCATATATAAGGTTCCTTGTAGAGATTGTGGGAATTTTTATGTAGGACAAACAGGTAAAGATCTCTCAACTAGAATAAAGCAACATAAATACAGTGTCAGAACAGGACAAGACTCTAATGCTTTATTTGTGCACATGAGGGATTATAATCATTGTATAGACTGGACTAAGGCATCGTCAGTTTTATCATGTAATCCTATTGTTAACAGGAACATCATTGAAAGTAGCCTTATCAAACAAACTGAGTCAGTCAATTTGAACATAAGTAATGGTATGTATAAATTAGATAATTACATAATTAAGAACATTTGTAAACAATTCGGTATAGGAGATTTTGGTTAATCCCAAGAGTGGACAAATGACATGGTTCCGTGTGGGGCCTTGTGACCTTTCCTAATTTTTCCATGTGGTGCCTTGTGACCTCTCCTATTTTTTTTTTCGTATGACGCCCTGTTACCTCTCCTAGGTTTACACTTTTCCGTTTAAATTGTCTTTGTATTGTACTTTTGTCTGTATTCTCCCCTGAGGATGTGAATTACACGAAAGCGCTTAGGACTTCTGTGTTTCTTTTTCTTAAGTGGTTACCAGCATATATATATATATATATATATATATATATATATATATATATATACAATATATTGTGTAAGTCCATGATTTTTAAGCATATAGGAGGGAAATTCAATGCAGTACTTAGAAAATACAACGACATCTATGTAGGCTTACTTTCAATATGTGCAGATATGGTACCTTAACCAATGTACTACGGCCTGTCTTGTTCTGTCTGTTATGGAATATCTTCAACTCTAGGTCAGTTTTTGGAAGCTTCGAATTAGTGTTTTTGGGTGTACTATTTAATGTTTGTGATCCATTATGGTGT
>NW_027467712.1:828566-835637 GCF_046742065.1 Oratosquilla oratoria
ATTCATATATGACCGATCTATAGGGTTAATGCTGTGACGCACACACAACCCGCGCACACACAATCCCCAACTTCCAATGCCACACGAGAGTTGGAGTAACGAACTCGCAGTTGCAAGCGATACTGAAAATTGAAATTCAGGCCGCGACCGGGATGCGAACCCCGGACCTCCGTAGCAGCAGCCGGGAACCCTAACCAACCGCAACTCCTCTCTCTCTCTCTCTCTCTCATCTCAGCTCAGTCTCTCAATCATTCGCTCATCTCTCTCTCTACACTTCCTCCTCATCATCATCGTCTCCTCTCTCTCTCGTCCTCTCCGGTCTCTCATCTCTCTTTCCACCTACTCATCCTCTCTCGCTAATCTCTTTCACCTCTTCTCTGCTCTCCACTCTCTCTCTCCAGTCATCTTCTCCACTCGCATCTCTCTCGTCATCTCTCATCTCTCCGTCTCTCTCTCTCTCTCATCTCACTCCACCCTCATCTCTCTCTCTATCTCTCATCTCCTCTCTCTGCTCTATCTATCTATCTAACACACAAGGCGCACACACACACATCACACACAGCACACAACACACATGCACACACACACACACACACACACACCACAACACACACACCCTCACACACACACACACACCAACACACCAAACACACACCCCAAAACACACACGGCGCGCGCACACACACACACCAAAACATATACACAAACACACACACACATACACACACACACCACACACACACACACTACACCACACACCCACACACACACACACACACACACACACACACACACACACACACACACACACACACACACACACACACACACACACACACACACACACACACACACACACACACATAGATACATACACACACACACACACACACACACACACACACGCGCGCGCGCGCGCACAAACATACACTATTATATATATGGGAGTCCATGTTTAAATCTCTTGGCAAGTCTTCTATCTTTTTTCTGTTTTTTTTTTTCATTTTGTTCTTTTTTTTATGTACTTGTTTTTAGTTTGTAGTGGAAAGAGGCCTATTTCCATTTGCTTTCTACTCGCATACATTTTTTCAATTCTTTTCTTCCATGGATGATATCTTTCATGTATTTTCCCCCAGTTCTCCCTATTTTACTACTTCTACAACATTTGTTTATAATACTTCCTTTCTACTTTTTCGGGTCACGGTATTTTTTCCTTTTTTGAACATTTCATATTTTTCCTGTGACTAACTCACGTTTGCATTCTGTTCTTTTTTACTTGGTATATCTCTCCCTTGTTTTTTGTTTTTGTTTTTTGTTTTTTCATTCTGCCCTTCTTTCTCCCTTTTGGCCTATTGTCCTTAGTCATTCTTGCTTCTTATCTTTTAACCACAGAAATTCAAGAAGTTCCTCTTTTCTTTCGTTTTTTTTATTTACAAAGTCACCATATTTTCAATCCCCTTATACCCTTTTCTCATTGGTACCACTGTTCTTATTCCTACATTATGTTTCTTGATCTGTCCGTACGGCCATGTTATAAAAAAATCGTCGTATTTCTCTGTTTGCCATCTTACTATATCATGTTGTAGATTGTCGAGTAAATTACACATAAACTGATTCTGATGATGCAGAAACTTACTTCTCTCTTGTTAATGCCGTACTATCATAATACGAGTTCACTGCACCTCGCCAGTGTTGGTATTTATCTTTAATATTACTTCATATCTCTGTTTTTTTTCTCTTTATTGCACAATTCTTCTTTGATTATAAACTTCTTGTATGCTTTACACTCTCACTGATTCCTCTAATCCTTATACACACATTTTATGGGAAGGGTTCCATATTTCGTTGAATTTCTTTGCTACATTGATTCTGTATCTTTTATTCTGATGAATTCTAGCTGGTTTTATTCAGTTTTGTGTGTGACGATGGAACGAAAGAACATGCAAAAATTAATAATCATCGTCTTGGTCTACCTTCATTTCTATGCAGTAGCCTCTCTCTCTCAATCCCTCTCAAAATGAATAAGATAGAATAAAATACAAAACGTAACTAGCTTTCAATAATTCTAGTTAACCTTCACCAAAAATATATATCCTTCTCCAGCAATATAGTTTTTTCCCTCACATACCTCCATCCCTCAAAAAAACTTTCTTTCCTCTCCTAACCCCACCCCTACATTGCCGCTTCCCTTCCTCTCCCATCCTCTTGTGAGAGTTTTCTTTTTTGATGAAGCGGTGCATGAAGACATGAGGGCGCTGGTGTTACACCTTGCCCGCCACCTTTGCCACCAATAGCGAGGCGTGGAGCGCTGGGGATCGATGACTGCGAGGGCTGAGGTGGAATAAGATGAGGTGGAGGAGGAACAAGGAAGGATAGATAAATGCGCTTGAAGGGGTATGTTTCTATACTTTTTATTCTTATGAAGTAATAAAAAGGGAAGATAATGTTATAGAAGGTGACCAATTTTAGTGAACCATACTCCTACACTTTCCCTTGCGAAACAACAAAAGTGTTCTACGCCCTTCCACCCTCCCTTCTCCTTCGTATCTTCTGTCTCCCTTTCTCTCCTATAGTAATGCCTTTTCCTTATTTATATATCCTTGAACACTTAATTCCTGTCTAGACTTCTCTGCTACTTACCTAACCTTTATACTCCAGACAAACTCCTTAAGCAGTTTATCCTTACAGCCTTTGCTTTCTGAATAAGTTTGAACAACTTGTTCCAATACAAAGCACTGTTTCCACTAGGTTGTCTAACTTTCCCAACTCCGCTTCAACTCAAATCCTCCTTTCCCACCAAACCTTTTAATCGCCTCAACAGCCACCTTCTTGTATCTATTCATCTGTGCCCCCATTTTATGGTTCATATCTCTAGCCTCTTGTGCTGCGCGACATCTAACTCTTTGTATGAAGAAAGCTAATTTCTTCTTAAAAATAAATAAATGAATAATAAAGATGACGAACAACAAGGGACCATATGTGAAACACTAAATTATTATTCCACGTTGTTTTCATTTATTTGCTTTTATTTCTTTGCTTGACTTGCTTATTTATGTGATTATATATTTATTTATTTATGTGTTTTTCTTGTTAATTACGCATTTGTTTAGTTATGCATTACTCTATGTATCTATCTACTTAGTAATTATTTGATTAATTTAGTTATTCATTTTCTATCTATACATCAATTAATGACTAAATAAATTAATCAGATAACTGATTTACATATTTGTTTATATAGCTATTAATTCATATATTTATTATTTATCTATTTGTTTGTTTATTTCTATTTGTCTGTTTACCTATTTGTTTATCTATTTATTTACTTATTTATTTATCTATCTATTATTTGACTATTGTATTTATATATTTTTATTCTATTTCATTTTTATTTATCTATTTGATTACTATTATTATTATTATTTATTTATATATTTATTTATCTATTTATCTATTTATTTTATTCTATTATATATATATATACTAGTATAATATATATATATATAATACATAAATATACATATATATATATATATATTTTTTTTTAGCCGAGCTATGTGACGGGGAAAGGGTTGACCCTTCATCCATGTGTTGTTAAGATAGAAGGGGGCGGCGAATGGGTTTTAGATGGAGAGAAAAGGTTTTCTTGTGCGCATGCATGTATGCATATGTATATATGTATTCATATGCTATCTTTAGTTTAGATGAACCATATTTTGGAAAGTTCGTTTTCAAACCTACCATGCTACTCTCATGCTCTTCCTAGAATGAGATTAGAGTCATCTAGAACTCTCATATGTTTGAAATATTTTCCGTAATGTAATATATATACCTTTTCCTTCTAAAGTCTAAGCAGAATATTCCTTCCTGGTGAGCTCTGATTACCTTTCGTAAAAATGTATTGGCTTGGCATACTTCTTTGTTAAATTTGATTCATTTGTTCTAATGTAGTCAAATTACAGTAGTAAATTTTGTACAATTTTTCTGTAGAACATTTGCGGTACATTAGTTTGTAGCCTATCTGCATAGAAAGATTAGTTTTGCCACTTGGTTTCCATAATCTATAGAAGATAAGGGTATGTTGTATTCTGTCGTTTTCTTGTTTAGTTGGTGTCTTCTTGTCTGGAGATAGTCTGTGGTGGTGTTCGCTTCTAACACCTTGGCTGGATTTCATATAGAATTTGGCCTAGTCTATTTGTAAAAGATATTGTAAAACACTTTATATACATTTAATAAACTAATCGGTTAGTAGTTACCATCGTGTTTATTGTCTTTCTTGTGAGGCAAAACCACCATGTCACTTTACTATAAATCAGGAATGTTTTTTTTAACGTATGTATTTGGTATATCGTTCATCTAATTTAGGATAAATGGGAGACTTTCAAAAGATGTATATTATCAATACAATTTTCCCACAGGTACCGTTACTCGTTATGCTATCATTTATAATTTCTGGTACACTGTGATCATCTCAAAATAAGTCTTCAAGCTGAACTCGAATATCTGAGGAGCAAAGCTTTTCGTAAACTGTTACCCCTTTTATAATTCTATCTCTATATCTAATAGTATTTTCAAGCCTGTCTTTCAAAGAAATCATCCACCTTTTTTTTTCTTTTTTCTTTTTTTAAGCAAGGGTGACCTAGGCCTGTTTAACACATTTATTTTTCCGAATAAGTTCTTTTATATGATTAATGACCCTCTCTCATCTCTGATTTTTAGTTATACGCTTCCTTATCTCATATATCTCTTGTTTTAACCTGCATAGTTTTTTTCACCAGACCAATTATAAGTTTTGAGCACCTATTTTCCCTTTTTTATTCTGTTTTCTTTACTGATTCCACAATTATGTTCATCGAATTACAATTCCAAAACCTTGATGATACCCTCGTTATATTTTAGAACTTTTGCTTTTGCTTTTGCTTTTAAATTCCATCTGAATTTCATTCTTACCATTTACTTTTACGAGACTTATTTTGTTTTTAGAGACTAATTGATTTTTTTCACCTTTGAAAATATTTTTTCTGTAACATTACACATAGACTTCTCTAAGTATTCACTTTCTCCAAATCTTGTATACTCTACTTTCTCTACTGATTCCATAATGATGTATAATAAACTAGAGTTGACAACTTGGATGGTACCTTTATTAATTTGTAGATACAAATAGATTTATTTATCTACATATGAAATAATTTCTTGTTATCGAAAGCCTTATTTTCTTTATGAAAACTAGATACTTTGTATCATTTTGAAAAAGAAAGAATTCTGTAAGATTTTAAACAATGACTATTTCCTTGTTGTCTCGTTAAAATTTTCTAAGTCTATTTACGACTTACATGTTTTTGGAAGTAAGTGTTCATTTTACTCATGTTGTATATCCTTATAAAATTAAACTACCTTCTCTCTGTGACTTCTCCCACCTACTCGAGCTTCTTAAGACATAATAGACATGCTCCTGTTATTTCTCATTCTGGCATTGAAATCATTGACTAAAGACATGTAGTTAGTATCTTATTGATTCATTATCTGAATTACATAATCAAAGAAACACTCACTTTCGTCATTTTTATTTCTGAGATCGATACACATGCCTGGATTATTTTGAGAACATTTTATACATAGCCTAATCGCAATCCTAGTTAACCTTTCTGCGACACGCGAATTTCACTTTTTTACCAGTAATCTCTTGATTAATCAAGCAACTCTAATGCATATTTTTCTGTATTTACCTTTATAACGGAACAAGTGTAAGATGCATGAACTATTCCTCATTTCTACAGACCTCACAAAATTTCAGGTAATGTTCATAAGTTCTTTATTAAAAATGCCCAGTCTGTAGTATTCTGCAAAGGTTTTGACGTTGAACGGGTAATCCTTCATCTTCTTTAAGTTGTTTAATATCCAAGACTTCTTGGACTGTGCATATTTACATTCGAAGACACACTGCCAGTAAACATACAAGGCATCGCGATTGGATGTAATGGGAAATTATTCAACAGGAGCGCCCGCGGTAACATTGAACTATTCGCATTGCTTGGAAGGCTATAGCACTATAATCTCTCCATTGCTTCACACAGTTTCTCGTGATATACATCGTTGATACAATAAATTTCTCTGTATCATGTGGAGGCCTACATATTAGAAATATGCCCCATATTCAAAGTTTCCCTTTTCGCCACCAGGGATGTACTAGATAGCACTGGATCATACGACTGAACGTGCAAACTGATACTTGTCTCATCTTTTGTACAAGACCAGTTGATCTGGATGACTGAATTTTTTTTCATATCTTAATAAACACATTTCTTGTAGTGATTGAGATACTCAGGCATACACACAAATGTCAAGGTGTCAGCTCTATGACTGGATTTTGTTGTACAACATATATTATCGAGAATTTTACTAAAGGAAAATAGACGTTTGAAAAAAAAAAAATGCCTTGAGCATAAATCCCAGCTCGTGATAGATGTTGGTAATTGAAACGAAATCGTTCAAAGAAAGGCCTACCTACCATGGTATGTAAAAGGCATCTGTACATGCATGTATGACTATATTAATGTTTGTTTGTTTTTTGCCCAACGAAATCCTCACTATAGGCTTCTTTCTCCAGCATCACAATATTTGCACTTATAAGAAACTGAAATAATCTATTTCAGTTTTCGAATACAAAGATTAAGTAAATGTTCTGCATATCTAATTCAAAAAATCATACATTTTCCACTTGTACATAAAACCTTCTGTATTTTTAAGCTCCTTGATAAAATTTCTAATTCTAAGAATAATTTCCATGATTCAGTACAAATGAAATATTATATCTATCTCGTTATTTTACATAACTTATATCTTATAACATTTATTTTCTTATACTCGTACAATAAGGTTATAATAGACGTAATGTTCTACTAAAGACCTGGCAAAGGACCTTTTGTAATTATTGAAACAAACAAAATGAAAATATAAGAATGAAAGCACCACAATTTTAGTCATGTTTTATCATGGAAACAAACCAATTCTGTGACAAACATCGTATCACTTTTAAGCGACAGACTGATATGTACTTACGTATAAGTA
>NW_027467712.1:836137-838637 GCF_046742065.1 Oratosquilla oratoria
AATCTGTCCAAAGATGTTGATGACTTTCTTTTAGATGAAAAGTATTTAGCAGAAGTGGAGCTTTTGTGGAGGAGTCTGATAGGGACCTTTTTAATATGGTGGAGTCCGGTTTGCAGAGAATACAAGTGGAGCCGATGATGGAAGGATGGAAGCTGTTGATACAGATCCTGAAATGGAAACAGATTTTTTGTTATGTATATTGCATAATTGTTAAATGAATAAATAAATGTGAGAATGAATACAGTGTGAAATTTTTGATTGTAGCTACTTTTGAGTACAGTAGTTATTTTTTTAGATAATGATCATATTCACACAAGCCACTAAATTATTTGAAAATAATTAACAGGATATGAAATAGGTGGGCTTGGAATTCAGCCCACACAGGATTCAGTCCACTTTTAAATTCACTAAAAATAATGGGTTGGGTTAGGTTAGGCTAAATTCCTTTGGGCTGAATCCCATGTGGGCTGAATTCCAATGGAACCTATGAAATATATTACACAATGTTGAATGAAATGAATAACAATCATCTAGGCCCCAAAGTTGAGTGGATACAGTTTATTATAGTAATATAGTCATTACCCAAATTTAGAAGTAATGAAGTTGAGTTATCATCTCTTTAGGCCTTCACATTTTTATTGCACATGCTCTCCATTGCTCACCAAATTTATATAGTTGCGTATGAAAAGAAATTAATGCACACAATATAAGTAAAATTATTTACCTGGGTCATCAATTTCTTCTGTATGCTGTGGCTGACCTTGGCATTAATCTCTGTGAGATTTCAATCTTGACACAATGCCCTGTAGTTCCTGGCTGCAGTCTTTGCATTTAGCTCGGTACCCTTTGTCAGAAGTTGTTGGTAGTTTTTCAAAATAATTCCAGACAGGATCATTTTTTCTGCCCGAAGGAACCACTCTGCCAGGTCCAGAAGACATCCTTCCTGGTTCATTCCAAAGTAGCAACTGACTCAGTGAGAAGCTGCTTACCTAGAACAAGTTTCAACAAGAATCTTGTTGAAACTTGTTGTGGGCTGCACAGTGATATATACTACATGTAGGCTTATACCGTTCCTGTGTATACTTGTGGCAAGTCTATATAACACTGCTCCTTATATTGATATGCTAAAAATGTCCTTTAGCAATCAGATCGCATATCAGATAGTAATCCCACAATATTTAAAATATATAAAAATTCTATTTAAATCAAATAAATCTGATCTATACAAAAATATATAAAAAGTCGATCTAAATCAAATAAATCTGATCTAAATAAAAAAGATCTATTTTCTATATCTACTACTAATAAAAAATTAAACCATTTCAAAGGTGACACATTTTAAAAATGTTACATGTCTTAGAGAGGGGGGTCTATAAGTCCTCCGAGGTCGTAAGTTCTCCGAGGGTGTAAGTTCTCCGAGGGTATAAGTCCTCCGAGGGTGCAAGTCCTCCAAGGGTGCAAATCCTCCGAGGGTGCATGTCCTCCGAGGGTGCAAGTCCTCCGAGGGTGCAAGTCCTCCAAGGGTGCAAGTCTTCCGAGGGTGCCAGTCCTCCGAGGGTGCAAGTCCTCCGAGGGTGCAAGTCCTCCGAAGTTGTTAGCCCTTCGAGGCTGCAAGTCCTCCAAGGTCGTAAGTCCTACGAGGGTGCAAGTCCTACGAGGTTGCAAATCCTCCAAGGTAATAAATCCTCCAAGGTAATAAGTTCTCCAAGGTAATAAGTCCTCCAAGGTTAAGTCCTCCAAGGTAATAAATCCTTCAAGGTAACAAGTCCTCCAAGGTAACAAGTCCTCCACAGTAACAAGTCCTCCAAGGTAACAAGTCTTCAAAGGTCGCAAGTCCTCAAAGGTCGCAAGTCCTCAGTGGTCGCAAGTCCTCAGTGGTCGCAAGTCCTCAGTGGTCGCAAGTCCTCAGTGGTTGCAAGTCCTCAGTGGTCGCCATGTTCCCTTGAACTGACCAGGAAAAAATGTCCCTTGGGTTCAGCCTCGGCCTCGGGGCGGAACCCCAACACGGGATCCCCAGCACGGGATCCCTATCGTTAGATTAGAGAGCGTAGCGCTGCGGCCGTAGGCCGCTGCTTGCGCAACCAAGCCTCCGCCGAAGCCGGGGAGGGCGAAGCCCGTGGCTTGTTTAAAAAGAAAAGAAAAAAAATCGCCAATCCTGGTGTCCACTAACCTCATACAATAATACCTGTTAAGTCTGTCTAAAATTGGCATTTCAAAGCATAACAGTGCCTTAAAAATAGTTTCTTATTTCACTATAAAAGTTTATATTAACTTATACTGCATTGAATAGGTCAATAGTTGATATATTTGTCCTATATACAATGTTAGGTTTCTAGTTTTTAAATTTCTGTCCAATATAGAATGTTAGGTTACAAAAAATAGCAATGGCCTCCGCTAACCGACCCAGGGATCTGGGTGCGCACGTCCTGTGTAATAGTAGTCCTTGATATATATATATATATATATATATATATATATATATATATATATATATATATGT
>NW_027467712.1:843637-853637 GCF_046742065.1 Oratosquilla oratoria
TTGAAAAAAAGTAAGTTTTTGCAGGACATTGTTATTTATTTCGGGCATAGAATAGACAGGCATGGACTTACTACAGTAAATTCAAAGGTAGAAGCAGCAAAGAGCAATCCAGTTCCAAACAGTGAGGAAAAAGTGAAAAGTTTCTTGGGATTGACAGGATATTATAGGAAATTTATCTAGGGATATGCAGACATAGCTAATCATTTAAGTTTTTTGTTGAGGAAAGATTCAAAGTTCATTTGAGGACCTGCACAACAGCAAGCTTTTGACAAGTTGAAATATAATCTTACTAGTTCTCCAGTTTTCATATTTCCTGATACTGATAAGGAGTTCATTCTTTGTACTGATGCGTCTGACATAGGGTTTGGAGACATACTGATGCAAGAGAGAAATGGAACATTAAAATCGAAAGATTACACATCGAGACTTTGTAATAGTGCAGAAAGAAACTAATCCATATCAGAAAGTGAAACCATAGTGGTGATATATTCAATAGAAAGATTTAGAGATATGATACCAGGATATCCAATCAGGGTGTGGACTGATCATACAGCTATTCATAACTTATTTAAGCATACGAATCTTAGGAGCAGATTAGCCAGGTGGTTTACTCTACTTTAGTGTTATGAGTTTTATTGTATTCCGGGTAGAAAGAATGTTGCAGCAGATGGACTATCCAGAAATATTACCCAACCAACGCCAGGGTTCATCAATTTCATTTGTAGTATAGATGAGTTAGTAACATTAGATGAGGAAATGATAATAATTTTTTTTATAAGATTTGGGAAAAAGTAGGCCAGGATTAGATGAACCTAATAGGTAATCCTGCAAAACTATCAAAAGCGTATAAAATAGAGGAATTTCATTTGACCATGGGACTCTTGCATAGAAAAAAGTTGTTAGAGGGAAGTATATTTCTAAGGGCACAGTGAATCAGTTGATAATTCCACAAATTCTCGTACAAGTGGTATTAAAGTTACTTCATGATAGTGATTGTAGTTCACATCCAGGAAAGAATAAAACCTATAGACAAGCACAACCTAGATACTTTTGGCCAGGTATGAAGAAAGATATATATGAGTATATAGAAAAAAATGAAATGTACTAGGATGAAAGAAAATACACCTATGCTATCATATCCCATCCCGCAGAAACCTTGGTAAAGAGTTCACATAGATGCACTGGAGTTACATATGTCTGAAAATTAATATAAATATGTATTTGGTGTTGTTTATCTTTCAAGATTTTCTATTTTACAACTCATTCGAAATAAGAGAGCTGAAACAATTGTTTCAGTAATCTATGGTCAGATAATCGTTAATTTCAGTAGTCCTAAGATCTTAATTTCAGACAATGGTACTAAATTTAATTACAAAATCTTGGAAGAATTATGTAGGTTATTCAAAATGCATAAACTAAACATTCTGGTGTAATCATCACCAGAGCAATGGAGTTCTAGATAGGTTAAATAAGAAAATTATTACATGACTTAGAAGTTTGATAAGCCCATATAGTATTCCTTGTAATACTTGGATTCCTTGTGTTAACTGTACCCTAAACAACCAAATTAATACATTTATAGGAGAAACACCCCATTTTGTTATTTCTGGGGAAGACAAAAATCTCCCATCTGAAATCTTGATTACAGAAAAAACTGTGTATAATATATATGATTACATATTAAATAGGATATATACATTTCAAGCTATACGTCAAAGAGTTGGGAAACACATGAATAAGTATACACAAGAGATGAAAAGGAACAACACAAAATAGCACATGAAATAGAATTACAAATAGGAGATTTAGATTTGATGAAATTACATACAACCCATAGTTAGCTTTCACCAAGGTACTTAGGTTCATATAGAATAATTCATTTTGCAGGTAGATGAAATAAGTACAAAATCTTACACTTAGAAATTAGGGAGGATTCAATTAGACATGTACATAATTTAAAAAGGATTAGGATAGAATTTGATGATGATGATGATAATGAATGTGACACTGAGATAAAAGATACACAATCTATTAGTTTTATTAAAGGAACCCTGAATCCAGAGGTGTATCAGGAGTATGTGTATCGCATCATAAATGACCTATGTATTATTCCAAATATTTTTATAGATATGAATGGATTTAAAATGTTATTGATATGTATGGTGCGTGCCTGGGACCTTTTGTGTATCAGAATGACGTGCTACCTGGAGCCTTGGTCAGTCATGAAGACCTGGAGCTTTGCCAACATTTAAGAACAACGCCAATAAGTAATGAAAGATATTTTATTTTGAGTTCTTTGAAGCACTGAAATTTTTTATATAGCTTCACCAGTACATGCCCTATACAATTAGTTGAATTATTTGTTAAACCATATTATATTTTCTATTTTACCCAAACATACTCAGAGATTTATCTGTCCTAAGTTGAAGTCAGTTAAGGGTACTATCTCAGTTTCTGACAAGTGTGAAACAAATGTGAAATTGTGCATAGATACACTCCTCTATTATATACATCTTTAATACTGTGCATATAATCGTTGTAACATTCCTCACAGATACACAGCTTACCATCTTTAAAAATGTGAATGCATCCTTCATTGAGATCTAACACAACCAACTCCTCTAATAATTTCTTATTTGTAATTATATTTTATGTGCTATTTAATGTTTTTGCTTTTTCATCTCCCGTGTATACTCTTTCATGTCTTCCCAAACTCTTTGATGTATAGCTTAAAATATATGTATTCTATTTGAGGTATAATCATATATATTATACACAGTTTCTATTTTGCAATCAAGACTTTATGTGGGAGAATTTTGTCTTCCCTAAAAATGATAAAATAGGGTGATTCTCCTGTAGCTGTATTAATATAGTTGTGTAGGGTGCATTTAACACAAGGAATTAAAATATTACAAGTTATACTATGTGGGCTTATCAAAATACTAAGAGATATAATAATCTACAGCTCCATTGCTCTGAAGATGATTCACTAGAATGCTTAATTTATGATTCTTAAATAACCTACATAGTTTTTCCAAGGTGTTATTAAATTCAGAAACATTGTATGAAACTAAGACCTTAGGAGTAATGAAATTAAAGATAATCTGACCATACTCGTAGATTACTGAAACAATTGTTTCAGCTCTCTTATTTGGAATGAATTGTAAAATACAAAACTTAAAAAGACAGTTAATAGCAACAAATACATATTTACATTAATTTTCAGACATAGCTAACTCCAGTGTATTTATGTGAACTCTTTCCCAAGATTTCTGCCGGATGGGATAGGATAGCATAGGGGCAGGTTTAGGTGTATTTCCTTTTATTCTAGCACATTTCATTTATATATATATATATATATATATATATATATATATATATATATATATATATATATATATATATATATATCCTTCATACCTGACCAAAAGTATCTAGGTTGTGCTTATCCTTAGGTTATATCTTTTCCGGGATGAAAACTACAATCAATATCATGAAGTTATTAATTTATTTACACTGGGTAGTTTGGAATGTGGTAATCTGTTGGCAGATATATAGAAAGGTTGAGTCCCTGGTTTCAATTAGATCTGATGTTGTAAATAGTTGTTTTGCCCAAGGCGTCTTCCAGCAAAGCAATTGCTTTACTGTATTTCAAGAGCAATGCAATTAAACTTCCATCCAACTCAGGGCAACTAGTAGTTTCTAGTTGATTCATGTATTTTTTCAAATTTTGTTTAATTCTGAATTGAACAGATTGATGATATTGGCGATTTCACCTCTTCAGTATTTTCATTTAAAATCTTAATGGGTTTTGTACAAACTTGAAAACATTATATTTGTGTACCTTTTCTTAAGACTATGTTTTTATTCAATGTACTAATCACTAATATATCAAGCATATTCTTGTTTGTCTCATAAATCCACGAGTTCAATTTCAAACCTTTTATTCTAATGGATTCTGGGATGGTTGAAACTTCAGGGACTACAGTGACTCCTTTCAACTGCATTCCACCCTATTAATTACTCTGGAGTGTCATAACCTCAACTTCATTAGGCCACCTTCCACAATTAGCAAAAAAAAAAAAAAAAGAAAAAAAAAAAAAAAATTAATTGATCATTAGTAATTTCTGGGATATATTGAACACCTGAGTTGGGTTCATTATGTAAGTCTTTATTTTATCTTGATATGGATCGCTCTGCACCACTATCATCCAAACTAACATTGTCATCATGTCCATTTAAATAGATCCTCTTATCTGGTTTATTTAAATATGGGATTAACTGTGATTTCACTAAGAGCCCTAACTCAGCAGGACATTATTATGCTTTCATTTCTCATAATTGCAAATACTATCAATAAATCTCCTGGAAAAACAAATTCTTCTAAAACTATCACTGGAATGTGCAAGTCTTCATTTTTTATAAGATGATCTCTAATTCAACCTTATCTAATGTTTTTCACTGACTTCCATTTACTCTGCATCGACTAATGGATTGGTTCCAAGATTTTCACTCCCGGTTTCAATTGGTTTAAAACTTTGCTAGTTATAACATTAACTACAGATCCTGTATCAAAAAATATTTGAATAGGTTTACTGAACACTCTTCACGCAATGATGGATCCTACAGAAGTCCTTCCAATTGTCATTGTCAGTTTACTTATGTCTTTGATGTTAGTGTTTCTTCCACCTTTCTATAACTCTTGTCCCAGATACAATAGTGTCTATTTGTATATCTATGATTAGCTCTGTAATGTGGTTTTATTCTGTGTCTGAAGGTTTTCTTCTTGTTTCTGAGTGAATACGGAAACTTGGCATTGTCCTACAATCCTGTGTTCTACAATAATACTCATCATGACCCTCATATTTGTAGTTTGTACAAATAATTTCATAATAGCACTCTTGTGCCTTATGCCCCCCATTTATTACAATTGTTACATTCAATTCTAGCATTTATTGATATGCTTCTAACGCTATGTTCAGATCCTATGTCTCTGTAATCTCTTTTCTAGAGTTCCTAATTTCTCTCTGGTGTTGCATTCCCACCGTCATCACATATGGGGTAATTGCTTTATTTCCACTATAATCTTGAAGAAGGTAATCTATCTCCCTTATAACCCATTGTTGTTGTTTTTTATATTATACAGCATTTTTGTAGCTTTTTTTAATCAAAAGTATGCATTAATAGTGTAAATGCTATTAACATAGTAAACTGAAAAACTTTAATATTGTCACTGGATCTTTCTATCCAAGCTGAATTCTTCAAAATAGATATCTTATCCTTAGACCGTCTGTCTAAATTTGTTAAACATTCGATGTTTGATTCATTTGTTTTTACTTTCTTTATCATTCTAACCTTCTAACCAAAGACCTGATAGGATCCTGATTACATTTTGACTTAAAATGTTTAATGAATGTCCTCTTATAAACTTCATATTGACTGATATCTTCCATTTGTCTAGCTCTACCCTTCTCAGGATCCACATTTTCTCTTAAGGTTTCTATTTTCCTTTTTTTTTTTTTTTATCTGTTATTTTTCATTACTTATTTTTTTTTTCTATGATGAAAGTGTCGATCAGACTGAAAAACCTATTGACTCCCACTGTATTTTCTTCCCCTGAAAATTTAGGGATGTTTGTTTACGAGGTAATAACTTCATGTCGTAAAACTCCTATAGTCATACCTTGATTTTTTTTTTAAGTCGAGTTGTATCGACTGCTTCCTATGTAGTTGTCTTCACACGTACTGCGCGTACCTCACCCGTACATAAATCTCGTTTTCCTAGTAGTCCACTCGTTAACTAGCTCGTCGTCCTAATAGTCCCCTAGTTCACTCATAGTAGTAGTCCCTCTCGTAGTCAGCATGCGCGTGGCTGCGTCCACTGCGTGGTTACGTGCACTACTTGGTTGTGTGTACTACGTGGTTGCTTGCCCTGGGTGGTTGCGTGCATGGAGTGGTTGCGTGCATGGTGTGGTTGCGTGCACGGCGTGGTTGTGTGCACGGTGTGGTTATGTGTATTACGTATTCCTGTATATCGATGTATCCATACACTCGTAGCCGTATTTTGCACTAATTTTATTTACCAGTCTCTTTGTTAGTAGCTTTGCGTTTCACCCGTTTCATCGCACCACTGCTACCATATGTGATGTCTGTTACCACTCTATTGCCGTCTTTCTGTCATGCTTCTACTTTCGTTTAGTAAGTCTTTCACTATCTACTTTCCTTTCACACTGTTTTTGTTTTTTCATCTGTAGGCCAAATGACTCAGATCATTCAGCTTATTTAATTTCTAGACTGGTTCCACTTTCAGACAAGTGGAATTAAATCTATGACGAGTTTTCTTCTGTAACTTTCTTCAGTAATTTTTCTACAACTTGCTCTTAAGGAATCCCGTCAAGAACACTTAACTTGGGCCCCAAGTCAGTTCTGTAGTGACGTCATGATTTCTTTAGTCCAATGATCTTTAATTTTATATTTAAGAACCTCCCCTAAAGGCGTGACCTTACAATTGTGAACCAATTGAATTTTGTCGTCCTCCATCCCTACTCCAATCAGAACAGCTGTTACAAATCTGTCAGCAAAAAACAAAACACGTCAAATAGGCTCCCAGTCAGTATATGACTCAAAACGGAGAGCGAGCTTGTACAATTATTTATACATAACCATTCCATAAAAATTTAACCCTAGCTAATCTACCCCTCTCTCTACCTTTATTACTTTACTTGTCTATCTGCGAGCCTCATCTATGAGCCTCTTACACTGCTCTTAATCAAATTTCACAATCAGAAGGAGGAAGATATTAGATACTGTTTGGCATTTTTTCCTGATTTTGTCATTGGTAAACTATGACATCTTCAGACCTTGGTGGTAGTGAGTTTAACAAATCAATTTATTACAATCAACTTATAACTATATTATGATTGTTTTGTTTTTGGATCTTTTAAGAGTCAATATATGTTTGGTGTTATAGACATTCTGTTATGTGTAACATATTTTGGGTTACCATTAAGTTGATGACAACACCCATTAAAGGACATTTCTCTTAACCTTGTTAAGCTAGTTTATGCAGAAACATTGATAGTTAGTTCCTTCTATGACATGCTAACTTCTTTAATATTGTATATCTGCCAAAGCTCTATAAGAGGGTAGTAGAGAATGGTTGGTCGGGACGGCAAAGTGGTAGCTGCCGAGTCTGGAAGAGGCTTATAGACAAAGGTAGAAAGAGGGCTACATTTGGCGAGTGTTACATTCGGTTGCTTTGTAAACAACTGTTCGAAGGCGAGAGGACGTAGAATTTTATTGTATCGCTCTCAGCGTTATTTTCATAAACATGGGTTTGGGAGCTCAATTTTATTGCTTTATGTAAGTTTTATTTTTGCTGAAGTAAACTAAGACAGTGTGCAGTGAATTCGAGAATGATTCAGTAAGCAATATTGCATGCAAATTTGTAATGGCGGATCTGATTGGAGAAAGGGTGGAGAAGGAGATATTTTAATTCATTCACGATGGTAAAATCAAGCCCTTAAATATGAATTGTAAGATCTTTGGACCAAAGAAATCATTACGTTACTGTAGAACTGATCTAGGACCCAAATTAAGTGTTCTTGACGGAATTTCTTGCAAGAACTTTGTAGAGTGTAGTATATAAAGATTAACAGAAAATAGACATAAAAGAAAATAGAAAAAAAATATTCACCTAGACTGAAAACTGTAACTGAAGGAATAGAAAATAAGTTCAATGATCTGAGGTATGGGACCTACAGACTAAAACTATGAATGACTAATCATATATATCATATATGAGTGCGTGTGTGTGTGTATTCACCTCGGATCTGCTGCAGTCTCTGTCGAGACAGCCAGACACCACCCTACGGCAGTGAGCTCAGAGCTCATTATTTGCCGATCTCTGGGTAGGTCTGAGACCACTCACACACCACACACCGGGACAGCAAGGTCACAACTCCTTGACTAACGTCCCGTACCTACTCACTGCTAGGTGAACAGGGGTTACACGTGAAAGGAGACAAACCCAACTTATCTCCGCCCGGCCGGGGAATCGAACCCCGGTTCTCTGGCTTGTGAGGCCAGTGCTTTACCAATCCGCCACCGAGCCGTGTGTGTGTGTGTGTGTGTGTGTGTGTGTGTGTGTGTGTGTGTGTGTGTGTGTGTATGTGTGTGTGTGTGTGTGTGTGTGTGTGTGTGTGTGTGTGTGTGTGTGTGTGTGTGTGTGTGTGTGTGTGTGTGTGTGTGTGTGTGTGTGTGTGTGTGTGTGTTTCTGTATAGGAATATTACTTTCTTGCCGCAACAGGTTTGAAGATTGTACCAGGATGTTCCGAAACACTCACATTTGGAGTGATAATGAATAAACTCCACAGACATCAACAACTATACATAGCATTGGAAACGTGCATATTAAGAAAGATAAAGTTAATTGGGTCAACCTATTTCAATATCTCTCTCTTCCCCCCCCTCTCTCTCTCTCTCTCTCTCTCTCTCTCTCTCTCTCTCTCTCTCTCTCTCTGTATATATATATGTATGTATATATATATATATATATATATGTATATATATATATATACATATATACATACATATATGTTTGTATACACACACACACACATACACACACACACACACACACACACACACACACACACACACACACACACACACACACACACACACACACGTGTGTGTGTGTGTGTGTGTGTGTGTGTGTGTGTGTGTGTGTGTGTGTGTGTGTGTGTGTGTGTGTGTGTGTGTGTGTGTGTGTGTGTGTGTGTGTGTGTGTGTGTGTGTGTGTGTGTGTGTAAGTGTGTGTGTGTGTAAGTGTGTGAGAGAATGTTCGTGTGTATGAAAATGTTCGTGTGTGCGTATAGATTAAAAAAAACGTTTTTTAATCGCGTTTTTTTATAAAAACTTGTTTTTTATGAATTTTTGTTGTTGTGTTTTGTGTTTTGTTTTTTTAATCTCGTCCAAATTTGTTCAGATATTAAATATTTAGTATATAAAACAGGTGCAAGTATGTTATTCATTTCTCCACAAATGTGTATCTATCCCATTCAAAGAGGCATTAGACAGAGTATAAAAATAAACAAGAAATTGACCATATAAAGTCACTGTCAGAATCATATATTTCGGCTATCAACTCCAGCCCTCTTCAGGAAAGTACATAAGACAGAGTACAGAGGGGACTTATAAGCTACAGAGATGAGAAGGTATGTGGACAGATGACCTCACTCAGGCGCGGGGCAAACTGGGGTGGCGGAGGAGGGAGGGGGTGAGGAGAGGGAGGGTTGTAAGGTCCGTACAATTTTGCTAACTGCTGCGCGTGAATTGATGTCAGGAGTCCACTGCCCTTTAGAAATATTAATATTAGGGCATTCCTCAATTAATGCTGATTCGACTATTTTCCTCCTGAAACCGCAGTGGGACTTGAACACTAATCTGGCCTTACCCCAGTCGAAAGAATGATTCTTATTTTTGACATGAAGAAATACAACCGAATTGAGTAGATGGGTGTAGGTTTTTATGTGTATGTGCCATTAGATGTGTACAACTTATCTACGAAAATAATTTAATGCCATTTTTTTTTCTTATATTAAATGTATACTGTTATCAGGCCAATGCTGTATTTTATCTTATGTTTTCTCTGCTACACAATGACTACTTGTATTAATGAAATTATTAAAACTGTAGTCCTTTTCCCGGATGCAAAAAAAATTCACAACCTGTATTAAATAATAATATCATATTTTTCATTTTTTCACGAGTGCCATACTACCGCAGCCAGAGTACATTTAATAAAAAAAATGACTATAATTTTGTTCTTTGAATATTGTACAATACACTTCCTGATGCCTGTATATCTTACGACGGCATTTGTCATCTCAATAGAAAAGTTTGTGAGCAACTAAAGATAGATGCATCTCAGTGGTAAGTATATGAAACGTACGCTAGAAAGAATCATCCTCAAGTCGTCTTTTCTCAAAAACCCTCAA
>NW_027467712.1:863637-878637 GCF_046742065.1 Oratosquilla oratoria
GGACTCTGCATGTCAATACCGAAACTGTCTTTCGATTCCTGTTTGCCTTTAGGTTTCTGTATATTATGTACCTCGTTCTCTTATGCAACTGGTTCCAGAAACCCTTACGCAACTACGTACTATAACGTTCTTACTCTGCGAACTAGTTTGTACGATTACAAGTTATTTGGAAATTCGTTAACAAAAGTGGGTAGTGAAAAGGATATCGGTGTAATTATCAATAACAATCTCAAATCATCTAAGCTAACTATTTCAGCCACTTAGAAAGCAAATAATATTCTAGGACTGATTGCGCGATCTTTTGACTTAAAAAATCTATCCCTCATTAACAAGCTATATAAATCGTTAGTTCGTCTACATTTGGTGTTTCCGTATGGTCATCGATTCTCATTAAAGACATTGACAGATTAGAAAAAGTATAACGGTGAGCCACAAAACTGATTCCAAATATAAAAAATAAATCATACGAAAATCAATTAAACATATGAATCTGTTTTCCAAAAAAAAAGCGTAGACTCAGAGGTGACTTGATACAGGTCTTTAAGATACTAAAGGAAACTGACAACATCATAAGTGACAAAATGTTTACACTGAATGAGAATCCGACAAGAAATTATGGTTTCAAACTGTCAGAAAATAGATTTAATTTGGAAGTGGGTTAGAAACAATTCGCCAACCATGTAGTTAATGAATGGAATAAACTTCCTGCAGAGGCAGTGGAATGTAGTTTAGCTCGAAGCTTTGACATTCGTTTAGATAAACACCTAAACAAGATGTTGTAACGCCTGCCATTTATTTCATTTATTTGTTTGTTTGTTATTATTTGTCTGTTTGTTGTTTGCTTGAATTTCATTTATTATTATTTATCTGTCAATTTATCATTATTTACTATTTTTCTGTTTGTTTATTATTTAACTATACCCAGTATGTATTTATTTTGCTTGTTATTATTTACGTTGTTATAATTTATATTTGTTTCCTTATTTATTTACCATTATTATCATTTTTTTGTTTCCGACCTAGTTAAGGACCAAAAGGTCTCCTGTTGGCATGCTCCTAATTTGTAATACTTTGTATGAACACTATATATGAGAACGCCGCTTATCATTACGAAACTTGAAAGATATAAGAAAAAGTCAGTTATTCCTGTTTACCACGTTTTCCAACCCATTCTTCCACCGGTTCTGTCAAGTCCCATCGGTTACTTAATGTCGGAGACTCAATTGTAGTGTCCTTTACGCATCGAACCAGCTGGTGCCCGGGAATCCTGCAGACCCTTGTATCGAGATGAAAATCCCTCTTGCAGAAAAAAAAAAAAGTGGTTGGTTGGACTTCAACAGTTGTGGCTGAACGACAGCAATCCCATGCAGCAACTCGCCCGCTTTTAACCCGCTACCTCAAACATTGAACAAATTACTCCGTTGAAACACATTCACTTCTTATGCATAGAATTTTAAATGCAATCGAAAGCCAGTGCTATCTCGACTTGCTATCCTATCGTCAATCCATTTGTTTACACAGAGTTGAAGTGGAAGCGGTTAACCTTAAGTAAATGCTGCGATATTTGGCCAGGATGTGTAGAAAGTGTCTATGTTAGCAGCTGGAGAAGACCCACAACAGAGCTTTGTGAGGACACAACAAATTGTAGAGACTCCATACACAGAAAAATTTTCACATGCTATAGATGCAGTTTCATCCATACGTTATTTTCTTTCACCATGTACACGATATTTTTTTTTCTTTGTGAAAGCGTTCATAAACCGTATCTGATGAAAAAAGGTAATTTTTAATCAGTGTTTGAACACTTTCAAAGCACCTTAGACGGAGTCTACGGCGCAGTTATAACCTTTAGTTCAGCAGTTCCACGGCCGGGAACCACTACTTAGTCCCCAAAAGCTAATCCCTATTGAATGGGTATTAGACACTTGCCTTTCAGAATGGCATTGGAATCTGCCTATGATCATACTCGTATTTTGACAGCTCAAATACTGGTGGCATCCAAAGACACATTCAGTATCTTAAATTTCGTAGCCAAGTTTGACACACACGTGCTGTTTTCAATCTCATCTTGCAAAACATGGCTCCAGGTTCATTTCAGAGATCAACTAGTGACTAGTACTTGCTCTAGTTTTCCGAGTGTATCTTCTAAAGTGAAAGTTGGGATCACATCTAAGGGTTTCCTAGTGTAATCTCCTTAACATCCAAAACAGAAAATATTTAATGTTGTTTTAACTCCAGTTATAAAGCCCCTTTATCTACGCAAAATCGTCTAGAGTTGGAAATTTCCAAAAAGTATATACTGTAAAGGGAAACGTTAAAACGCTCTTTATGACCTAGAGCAACAACTCAATCACTTCAATTTTCTTTCTAGCTAACTCCAGACCATTTCAAACAGTTGAAAGGAATTATCAGTTTATAAAGGTTGAAAAAAATATTAACCTTTTCTTGATTTTGGCGAGGAATTCTACGCCTTTGAAGGTTTTGTTCTGGTCAGTGCAGGACAATTTCATTTCACTTAGAAGAAGCTTTTATTTATTAATATTTTAAACTAAAAAGAACATAGATGAGGTGCCCGGAAACAGAAGAACATCCCTGTCACTCACTGGTTTCGAGTTAGGCAAGGATCTTAGGCTCCTGATTTTATTTTTTATATATTTATTTATTTATTTTTGAAAGCTAATACTGGAACTCATTGCAAACTTATTTCCTTTGGTTTTATTCAAATTAAACAATTCATCTTGTTAAGGGCGATGGAATTCTGTTAATGTTCAGAGGAGTTGGGGGTACCCATTACTATATAGGTATTCGGCATAGTGATCGATCAGACATAGGATGTCCAGTGGACGAAGCAGTCCCGTATATAGATGTACTCGAAGATATGACGAAGAATATGATCGAATTTAAGAGTCGTGATCGAAAACAAATGGGAGTTTTGGTGATAACCGTGATGAACATCATAACTTTGATCAACACCACACAAAAGATTACATATTCATGCCTAATAAAATCTACAAGTTATCTAACTTCATGAAGAGTGAGGATAGCCTTATCAATATGAAAACTACTTTACACAATGAGTTTCGCCAGTTCAACAGTCGTTTCCTTGGGTAAAGGCATTTAGTGAAGATGAGTTTAAAGATTTGACACATGTACAGGTTTCCTTCAGCTGAATGAAATATTCTATCGCCAGTCAAAATATTCATGATAGTAGAATAGACACCGAAACGTAAAATTTTTGCTATGGTTGCACCTTACAGATTTTGCTGTGGCAAAATGAATAAACAAATAAATAAACAAATAAGCAAATAAATAAATGAATAAATGAATAAGTAAATAAATAAATAAATAAATAAATAAATAAATAAATAAATAAATAAATAAATAAGTAAATAAATAAATAAATAAATAAATAAATAAATAAATAAATAAATAAATAAATAAATAAATAAGTAAATAAATAAATAAATAAATAAATAAATAAATAAATAAATAAATAAATAAATAAATAAATAAATGAATGGATAAATAAATAAATAATAAATAGATAAATATAAAATAATAATAATAAAAATAAATAAATGAATAAATAAATAAATAAATAGATAAATGAATAAATAAATAAACAAATCAATCAATCAATCAATAAAAAAAATAACAAATGAATAAAAAAAAAATTCAATGGCTGAGCCTTATACTGAAAGCGTTATACGAGTGTAAGATTTCATCATCATACTAATAGCTCTGGTTTTCGATATTTAACTTTATAAAATCTCAAACAACAATATGTGTTTCTCAGGTGAGGTAAATTCTAAAGATTTTGTTAAATCTAGTGGCAAATAATTTCAATCATACGAAACCTAGAAACCTTTTTTAAAGGTTTTCCTTTGTATTCCCTTTTGTTCACCCTTTCCCTGTTTATCATGTCCTCTGCTTCCTAACCCTTACTACTTTCGTTTTGGTCTCCTTTCCTTCCTTTCTCCTCTCCTTTCTACTTCCAATATTTCTAATTCCTCAGTTTTGTCCCATCTTTAGATGATCTTGTCTCTTTCTGCCTCCTCTTTATTTCTTCCTTCCTACGTTCACAATTTTTTTTCCTCTCTACATTTCTCATTATCTAATATTCTGCACTTCCTTGTTTGTTTTTCTGATACTTCCCTAGCTATTCCACAAGTTCCTTGCATGATTTTTAACTTTTCCTTTGTTTTACTAGTAGATTATTCGTACTCTCATCACTTCCTTGTTTTCTAGAAAACTCCATTTTACTCCGCGCTCTTATGTGCGCGTAACTTTTACATTTATTGCTTTCCTCCCTGCAGTCTAAACCTTTCCTTCGTTTACCTTTCCTCCATATTCTCCTCTAATACTCCCGTCTTCCTTCTATAAACCCACTCCGCTACTATAACAATTGCCTTTGTCTTTATGCATAAACAACAAATAATATCATGAACCAGTGATAAATACTTTTTACAGTGGTCCTGTAAAAAAAAAAAAAAAAAAAAAAAAAATCAGAAATACAGTAGCCTCTAAAGTCCAGGAGACTATCACCTCTACCAGAAAGTGGAGCCTCGGGGTGTTGCCACTCGTTGTGTTTCTTGTAACATGCACTATTTTCTCAGTTTTTTTCACTTAAGGAGGGCTGACACCAAAACAAATGCTCACCTTCTCTTTCTGTGGCATTGTAACAAAGAAAAAGCTCAACATTCACAATACAGACAGCAATCTAACGTCTCTTAACAGGGAAGATCTCTGAACTGATTCGTTATAAGCTGTTGGCCATGAGTATCCATCCATACAAACTCAAAGTAATAAGTGATTTACTGAGTACTTACTTCTCCATTTTCTCCCTTTTTACCTCCATACAATATCCTCCATTCTTCTCAGAACTGCGGTATGCCCTTATTTCTTCGAAGGGCCTCCATACAGGGCTCTTATAATAAATCGAGACTGGTTTTAACCACCGATGCGCATAAAATTTTTTTAAACAAGGATAAGAAATAAATGAATAAATAAATTAATTAATAAATAAATAAAGACGTACTTGTGTCTTAAAGGGCTCTCTCCCTTCTATAGAATGTAAAAAAATCATTATATGATCCCGCTCTTTATGATCACCTCACATGTTGCCATCCATTTCTTTTCCCGAAATATTTAATTCTCCTCCCATATATTCTCCATTTCTCTTCTCTTTTCTCTTCGTGCTTCCAATATTCTTCCCCTACAATTCCCAAATATTTGTTTGAGATTTCCTTCTACACTCTTATTCTTTTATTTTACTCAAATCCATTACACACTTAAGTATAAATGTATATGTCCTCCCAAGTTTACCGTTATTTTGCTCGAGCCTTACCATCTGGGGCCGATTACCAAACCTGAGATAGTCCATTCTGACCTCATTTTGAGGTCTTTGCCATTGCCATCTTTACCGTGAAGGGCACACTTTTAGTTAAGTTTTAAACACTTCATCATGATTAATGCGTGTGTTCATTGAAAGGAAAATATCTATATCCTTTTCCAAGGCAAAAATGAAATTGTCCAAGGATGTTACGTATTGGTCATAAAAGATAACAAACTAACAAGAACTATTTACATTTCTCTGGGTTTCCTCATATTCCCTCAGACTTCCCTTACTCTTTGAAAGTACTCCCTAACTACCTCCTTCATACCTCTCCAAGCCTCACCAAACTTCTCACAACTCCTCAGTTAATACTCCAGCACTATTTCTATGTTCATTATCCTTTGGCAGCGCATAGGGACGATATTTTATTATTTATTAATTTTCTTTCGGGTATAAACAGACGCTCTTATTCAGTTTATATAAACCTCTATGCCAAAAAGAGGCAAACAACTATTATAAATAGTCTATATCAATTAGCCGCAGAGAGAAAAGCTCAGCTCACAGAACGATTCTGTTCTGATTTAATTCAGCTTTAAAAGCGCAATCACCTATCTTATTTTTTAGTTTACCATTTTTCTTTTTTCCATCTTTCTTTTTTATCACTATCTCACCATCAGTTTCCATTTCATCTTATCATGTTTTCTTTATGTTCTACTTTCACCTTTACTCAGTTTCCTTTTCCATTTAATTTCATTTCTCTCCATCCTCTACCTTCTCTCTTGTTTCCCTCTTCTTCCTCCCCTCTACGTTTTTCTCTTTCCATTTTTCGATCCTCCCCTATTTCCAGGCCTCCTCATCTTTTTTTCGACCCACTTTAATCACTCCTTTTCCCTAATCTCCCCACCCTCCCTAATCCTTCCACCACCCCCTTTCTAATATCTCCTTTAATGCTCTCCTTTTTCATACTATTTGCATATAATTTCCAGCACAATGGCAAGCCACACAGGTATTATTTTGTTCAAAGCAAGTGAACTTCATTCAGGAGACGGATGGCTACTACACTTGAAATAGAACAGTTTCGATTAATTTCTTATCATATGACAACCTATCCATATTTTGATCTAATATCAAATGATTCCAGTCAGCTAAAAGTAAAAGTGCTTAAAATCTATCTCGTTTAGGTCATTCAACCGGGAACATATCTCATTCTTGCTACATCTGACATCGGCTATTTTATTCACACTAATGCAGTACTGAAGAACATCATTAGCACCCTAATGTTCACATTGGTTCATATGTTTCCCACCACTAAATTTGGCTTAAACTCCAGGTGAACCATGAGGGGCTGGTACTTGGTACCCATCGGATGGGGCCAAGATGTTGCACTATTCCGGCTTTCATAATTTTTGTAAACCTTTACGTAGACAGAGATAATAAGCGGTAGCCCAAAAAGAAAATTACTCTCACAAACCACAAACAAAAGTGTATTTTTTTTCGCGAAGATATCTAATGCATGGCCTGAGAACCATAGTCGGCTAAATGACACCCCATTGATCCGGTCAGAATATCAATACATTGTTTAATACATTCGATATCGAGTTTGATTTATATAAATCCAAAGTAAAAAGAAAATACTTCAGCAACCACTGCGAGTTCAAGACACGGCACAACAATTTCAGTTTAAGTAAATGACCTCTGAGAGTGTAATTTGGTGACTTTGGTACCTCTGGAATCTATTGGGAGCACAGGTCTTAAAGATGTGTTACTGAAGCAAGATCCAGTGACGTCAGGCTGTGGTAGATTTCTTATTGCTAATTCCCCTCTCCCTCTTCATTATATTTTTCTTCTAAGATATTTTACTTTGGAAGCCATCCTTAGGCTAAAGAGAGTGGTTTGGTTTTAGCTGGAATATAAATTCAAAGATATTGCCTGTCTTGATCGAGGTTTGGTTTATTTACAAAATAGTATAAAGTATTCCATTTGTGTTCTTCAATTCCCTTTCTTTTCAACTTTTGTGAAATAAAATCTCCCTCCCTCTATCTTTTTTTTATGTCCTGAATCTTTGTTGTTTGTCTTCCCTACCTATCACTTTCATTCACTCACACACATACACATACACACACACACACACATACACACACACACACACACACACACACACACACACACACACACGCTAACACTAACACTAACACACACACACACACACGCGCGCGCGCAAGCACACGCTCACTCACTCACTCTCACTCTCACTCTCATCCAATCTCTCCTCTCTCACCCTTTCTCTACACCTCTCTCACCCTGCCCCATCTCTCAACCTATCTCCCCCTTTCTCACTATATCTCCTAAACCTATTTCACTTTATACCCCGCTCTCTCACCCTGTCACCCCCCTAACCTCCTCTCTCTCTCTCTCTCTCTATATATATATATATATACATATATATATATATATATATATATATATATATATATATATATATATATATATCTTTCTTTCTCTCTCTCTCTCTAACCGTATTTTCCTATCTCCCTCACACTGTCCCCCTCTCTCTCATCCTACCCCTTCTCTCTCATCCTCTCACTCTATCACCCTATCTCCATCTTTCTCACCCTATAGTCCATTTTCCTCATTCTATATCCCCGTCTCTAATACTCTACCTTATCTTTTTCTCACCCTATCAATCCTCTCTCACATTATTCCCCGTCACTCTCTCAATCTATCTCACCCCCTCTTTTTCACCGTATCTCCAACTCGCTCTCTCAACGTATCTCTATCCCTTTCACACTATCTCCATCTCTCTCCCTCTCACCCATCTCCATTTCTCTTTTTTTCACCCTAAATTTACCTAAGATGATCAGATGTGACGCCACTGTTTAAAAAATGTTCTTCCACAGAGTAACTTTTCTATTTTAGCTTTGAGAGTAAGAAGAGTCCCTTTCGGAAAAAAAAAAATGTTCAACAAAACCAATAGACTCGTTAATATCAGGAATAAGAAAATTTCTTGAATAATTAATTGTAAACTTCAGACATAATTAAACACTTCAGTCGAAAAACTGATAAATTGTTTATATAAACTATATACAAAGGCACTGCATATTACACATATATTTTAAAAATACTATAAGAATTCATTATACATATATATGAATATATATATATATATATATATACATATATATATATACATACATACACACACAAACAAACACACACACACACACACACACACACACACACACACACACACACACACACACACACACACACACACACACACACAAACACACACACACACACACACACATATATATATATATATATATATATGTATATGTATATATATATATACATGTATATATATATATAAATATATATATATATACATCTACATATATATATATATAAAATATATATACAGTATATATATATATATATATATATATTATATATATATATTTATATATATATATATATATATATATAACACATTCTAACTGTTATGGTAGGTGAAACAACAATAAAGAATTAGTTATAGTGCCGTCCTGGAACAAATATTACGTTGGATACCTACTTTGTTAACACTGATTTGTTTAAGTATTGATTTGTGACTACCACCGGATGATTTTGCATAGTTTACGGTAATAATTTCACAAATAGAATCAAAGAGAAAAAAGTGTTTTACCAATTTTATCTTTAAAAGTGCAAGTTAATATGAAACATACATACATACGCACTTACGTAAAGACATATATATATATATATATACATATATATATATATATATACAGTTTATATATATATATATATATATATATATATACAGTTTATACATATATATACATATATATAAATATATATATATATATATATATATATATATATATATATATATATAACCACCGATGCGCATAGATTTTTTTTAAGCAAGGATATCTTGTATGAAACAGGACATTCTCCCCTGGAGCTTCCAGACAAAATCCCACCTCCTTGGCTCCCAGACAAAATCCCACCCTCTTGGCTCCCAGACAAAATCCCACCCCCTTGGCTCCCGGACAAAATCTCATGCTACCCCTCTCGTCCAATGAGGAGCCAGTATTCCGTCTGAGCTAGGCAGGCTGAGCCTTATAAGCCAGCGGTCATTATTCGTTGGAAGACCTTTCAACATAACAGAGCATCCTACAAAGCAGTCCTCACCCTGAAGACGCCTCACGACGAGGCGAAAAACTATAGTTTCGGTGGAGTCAATAGTTATTTAATACTATTACTATGCAAAAATATACCAGTTGGCATACACTGCATATATTCTTTTGAGAGTCATGAATGACTACTTCCAGTCCCTCTCAGTTGCTAATAGAAAAGTATTCTACAAATGAAAGAATACAGTCTTGAAGATTGTTAAAGCAACTAGTGCAGTTGATTTCAACCAGTGTATGTATATGTATATGTATATGTATATGTGTGTGTATGTATATGTATATGTATATGTATATATATGAATATATATGAATATGTATATGTATATGTATATGCACATGTATATATATATATATATATATATATATATATATATATATATATATATATATATATATATATATATATACATATTTGAATATCTAGGGAGCAGATTCTGCTGTATGCATGTGTTGTTAAAGTCGACAGCATTAAGGAGGTTGTTAATCTTCTTATGGGTATTTTCCAGCTTTCTAACCAATACTCTGCCATTTGGAGGGTGGGCATAAACCAAGTTTCCAAAATGATTCATTTATTCATTCAACGTTTCGTCTACAAAGAGACATCATCAGGAAAATCTGTAACAAAGGTAATACCGACATACAGAATTAAAGAAAAAAGGTGTTAACCTAAACAAAATTCACAATAATGGGAATAGATGACAATAAATCAGCAATAAAACAAATCCTATCTCAATACCAGGGCCGTTGGGGACCGCTACTTACAAAAAATAAAGGTACAAAGAAATGACGAAGAAAATCGTCGGTAGGTGACTATATACGAACCTAGCCGGCTTGGGTGGTGGAAGGGGTAGAGAGGGGGATTAGGGGAGGGGCTTAGTTTCTCGTTAAAGACGGGAAGAAGAGGGTCGGGGAGAGGGAGGTTGGGGTGGTTAGGGGGTTGTGAGGTCGGTTGGGGGGGATGGATGGAGTGGGTGGGAGGAGGTGGAGGGGAGTTGGGGCGTGTGGTAACGGGTGGAGATGACTTCACTGCATTATTAAGCAAAAAAATGATGGAAATCATGTTGCTTTGGATATTTATTATAGGGCTATATTTCCTTATAAACATCGCTTCTAAAAGCTTAAGTTTATGTGCATCCCTATTGGTGTTCTTAACTAGGCATTCACGGGTGGCTGTTTGGTTATGGTATTTCAATAAATGATGTTTAATAGCCCCG
Organism: Oratosquilla oratoria; assembly: GCF_046742065.1. Classification (NCBI taxonomy): domain Eukaryota; kingdom Metazoa; phylum Arthropoda; class Malacostraca; order Stomatopoda; family Squillidae; genus Oratosquilla; species Oratosquilla oratoria. The sequence goes on from NW_027467712.1 coordinate 874,386, forward strand.
TTTTGCAAGTGCATTGATATTCTCCTACTGAGACTACATCTAGTATGACCAATATATGATGAATAGCGGGTTACACAGTCCCCGGTGATACATTTAAATTCATACACAATATTGGTTTTAGACATGGTCTCAGTGTTACTATTCAATTTGTTAGTTATTACCAATGAGCTAGTTTTTGGGTTGGAGTAGTATACAACCACGCGAATTTCCTTCTCTTTAGAAACTGGGTGGCAGTTTTTAGTGATGATATCTTTAATGATTTTCTCATCTTTTTTGTAACCCTTGGTGAAGATGTTATGATAGAAGATGTTAATGAATTGGGGCTTAGGGGATGTTTGAGGGGAAAGGTGGTCACACATCATTTTATTACAAATAGCATCGAATTTAAATACCTAGGAGTAAAGATAGATGAAAGGTGTCATATGGAAAAAGAAATATTAAATAGAATACAGTGCCATACTAATAATTTAAGAACGCTATATCCATTGATGCGAGAAAAACTTATACCCAAGCAGGTTAAGTTAACAATTTACAAAAATATTTTAAGACCAGTTCTAACATATGGGTCAGAAACATGGACATTGACAGAAAGGCTGAAAAGTAAGATACAAGCGGCAGAGATGAGAGTACTGCGAATAATAAAAGGTGTAACAAGGTGTGACAGAATAAGAAATGAAGAAATAAGAAGAGAGCTGGAAATAGAGCCAATATTAGAATATGTAGAGAAAAGCCAATTAAGATGGTTTGGCCACGTCATGAGGATGAATGAGCATCAGTACCCATTAAAATACTACCAGTGGCAGCCACAAGGAAAGCGTCCAACAGGAAGACCCAGGAAGAGATGGAGAGACGGTATCAGACAAGCCATAGAGTCAAGAGGAAGAACTATGGAAGAGGTGGAGAGTGTGCAGCTGTATGCTGATAGGGACTTGTGGAGGGACTTCGTGAGGCATCATCGCTGACAGGGCATCGCCCTACCTGGTGTATGGTGAGAAAGGTGAGAAAGCATCGAATTCACTATTAGGGAAACCATTATTAACCATAATCTGGCGAATATGCTGCAGTTCTATATGCAGGGCCTGCCAAAAAGAACAAACTTTGATAGCCCTACGGACATACGCTCTAATCACACTGGTCTTATAATTTGTCGGGCACTCACTTTTATAGTTCAAAATTTTTTCAGAGTTCGTAGGTTTCCTATACACACTCGTGGCAAATTCCCCGGATGAAGAGTCAACTAATATATCAAGGAAAGGGAGTTTGCCATACTTGTTCAGTTCAGCTGTAAAGCTAAGTCCGGATTCCTCCTGGAGGCGCAGTCTTAATTCCTCGAGAAGGGCTTCAGATTGTGTGCACACAAAGATGTCGTCGATGTATCTGTAGTATATTGATGGTTTGATAACGCCATCCTGAAAGACTGCTTCCTCTACTGCCGACATGAACGCTTGGGCAAAGAGTACTCCCAGGGGGGAGCCCATCGCTATACCGTCGTGCTGGACATACAACTTTCCCTCCGGACATTTAAAGGGGGCCTCGGTAGTGCAGATTTTCAGTATCTCTTCCATTATGTGCCTCGGGATGGTTGGAGGGGGGAAATCTGCTTGTCCATAAACATATTCCAGAATGATGTTAATAGTCCTAAGCATAGGTACGTTTGAAAATAAACTAGCAGCATCCAACGATGCTAGAAAGCCGTTAGGCTTATTATCCCTTAAGATGTCTATGAATTCATCTCTAGATTTTAATGAATAAGTATAAGGGATATAAGGAGAAATTATATCATGCAGAGTAGCTAAAACTCTGCATGATATAATATAGCCCTATAATAAATATCCAAAGCAACATGATTTCCGTCATTGGTTTGTTTAATAATGCAGTGAAGCCATCTCCACCCGTGACCACACGCCCCAACCCCCCTCCACCTCCTCCCACCCACTCCATCCATCCCCCCCACCGACCTCGCAACCCCCTAACCACCCCAACCTCCCTCTCCCCGACCCTCTTCTTCCCGTCTTTAACGAGAAACTAAGCCCCTCCCCTAATCCCCCTCTCTACCCCTTCCACCACCCAAGCCAGCTAGTTTCGTATATATAAGTCACCTACCGACGATTTTCTTCGTCATTTCTTTGTACCTTTATTTTTTGTAAGTAGCGGTCCCCAACGGCCCTGGTATTGAGATAGGATTTGTTTTATTGCTGATTTATTGTCATCTATTCCCATTATTGTGAATTTTGTTTAGGTTAACACCTTTTTTCTTTAATTCTGTATGTCGGTATTACCTTTGTTACAGATTTTCCTGATGATGTCTCTTTGTAGACGAAACGTTGAATGAATAAATGAATCATTTTGGAAACTTGGTTTATGCCCACCCTCCAAATGGCAGAGTATTGGTTAGAAAGCTGGAAAATATCCATAAGAGGATTAATAACCTCCTTAATGCTGTCGACTTTAACAACACATGCATATATATATATATATATATATATATATATATATATATGTATGTATTCACATGTATATATGTATATATATATGTATATATGTATATGTATATATATGTATACACACATATACACACACACACACATATATATATATATATATATATATATATATATATACTGTGTATATGTATATATATGTATACATAAAAAAATATTTCTCTCTAAACCTTCCAACCTCCTACTCCCGAAATGAGTCATCACCGGAAATACTAACTCCCTGGGACACATCTGACTCAGACTCAGAGAATCTTTACGAAATATTACCAAGAGAATATTTACGAAATAACGCTAGGAGAATCTTTACGAAATATTGCCAAGAGAATCTATATACATAAAAACGGAATTACGGAATTCTGATAAAAAAAAAAAATTACGAAATATTAATGAGAAAATATTTACGAAATATTGCCAAGAGAATCTTTACCAAATGTTAACAAGAGAATCTTTACGAAATATTACCAAGAGAATCTTTACGAAATATTGCTAAGAGAATCTTTACGAAATATTGCCAAGAGAATCTCCACTCCACTAACATAAAAAAATATTTCTCTCTAAACCTTCCAACCTCCTACTCAAGGCCCAACCCGGAAATGAGTCATCACCGGAAACACTTATATTACCATGGAATTCTGACAAAAGAATCTTTACGAAATATTAATGAGAAAATATTTACGAAATATTGCCAAGAGAATCTTTACCAAATGTTAACAAGAGAATCTTTACGAAATATTACCAAGAGAATCTTTACGAAATATTGCTAAGAGAATCTTTACGAAATATTGCCAAGCGAAGCGAAGCGAGCTACGCCGTAGGCCAAGCACACCTGGCGAAGCCAGGTCCGGGTGCTTGTATATATATATATATATATATATATATATATATATATATATATATATATATACATATATATATATTATATATATACATATATATATATATATATATATATATATATATATATTATACGACCACAAGTAAACACATGTATATGTACGTATACATATGTATATATATATATATATATACATATATATATATATATATATATATATATATGTGTGTGTGTGTGTGTGCAGACAAACCACTGGGAAAATGAAAGAGATGAGACCGAGCGCTTTCGTCTATTCAGACATTTTCAATGTATAGATACATAAAAGAGACAAGTATATATAGTCAGAAGGTTAAGGTGGATCTCTCCCAGTGCCATATTGGCTCAAGTGTCCGGACATTTGGTTTACAATTTTTGTTATAATAAATTCATCCAATTTGTATAATCCTTGACTTAAATTTAAATGATTAACAAATGTATTCTTGATCAGACTGGATTCTATGATGTTTCTATTCAAATAAGAATTACTTTTGACAATTACTTTAGCTTCATTCCAATTGATACAATGGTTAAAATCCCTAAGATGGACAAATAACGCGTTGGACGTTTGACCACTTCTAACGCTATATTTGTGTTGCTTTATTCTAACATTTAATTCCTTTCCAGTCTGACCAATATAGCATTTGTTGCAATCTTTACATGGAATTTTATATACACAGCCTTCCTTATTTTCAGGGGAATTTTTAATCAAAAGACTTTTGACTGTGTTGGAGTTCCTAAAAAATGGTTTGGATGTTGAAATTCTTAAGAATATGCGGCAATTTAATGAAGTTGTCATGATACGGAAGAACGAGAAGATTTTTAGAATTAAATTTTTCTTTAGTTTTGTCATCAAAATAAGACTTTCTAGCCATTTTTT
>NW_027467712.1:881137-883637 GCF_046742065.1 Oratosquilla oratoria
ATTCTTTTATGATTTGGATCTAATCTTGACTCAAAAAAGAATGTCGAATACGTTTTAGCTCCTACTGTATCTCATTTATCATTTCTTTGATTCCAACTCTTTTGTTCTGATTACTGTCTGAACAGAAGCTGTGGAGTTGGTTACATCAGCGAAGAAACTCACCATTTATAGTGATTATCAAATATACCACTGTACTATATTGGCACACTTACAGACTTTGTTACTGTCAAAGCCAGACGATTCTAATCACCTTGTGGCTGGAATCCCTGCATGAAAAGGATCAAGGATATCTTAAATGAACCCTATGAAACTATGGCGCCTTTACAGATATGGTTTTACCCAACGAATATAATTTTACTTAATTAAAGCCAAGAGCCTCATGTGGAAGGGATAAATATTGAAAATAACACCGATTAAGGGCGTGAATATGGAGAAAGCTTATTATACTTTTATATCAACGGTTTCTGTAACTAACCGATTCGCAGCGTTTTACGAACTCAATGTTTGTCTTTTATCTGCAGCTGGGCAATCTTACTCAGCCGAGTGAAACTTCCATCGCAATGGGAGTGTGAAACACACCTCAAGAATGTCTCGATTAAACCTTCCTCTGCGTTCTTTTTCAGTGCTTTATCGAGCTGCCATCAAGCAATGTTTTTAAACCAAGAACATCCTTTTTACAGTGAGAAGGTTAAAGACACTGACCTATCTCAGTAAAAACTTCCGTTGAGTTTCACTACTTGAAATTTTGTTTCAGTTGCCGCTAGGCGATTTATTTCAGTCAAAGTGTAAAACAGTTTGTAAACATATCGACATATCATATTTAATCCATTCGACTAAATAAGCCTATTTCTAGCATTTTTTTTTCTCTTGTTTTAACGAGGTAGAATTTTAACACGAGGTGCTCTCCGGGACTGAAAAGGTTAAAGTATTTTTATGCTATCAAAATCTAGGACATTCTTTTTTTATGTTTGAACCTAGGTAAGACCAGATTTTATGTCCAACTCTGGAGTTAGCTTTAGAATGTAGAGCGTAAGGGTTGATGACAACGTGAAAGTCGAGGCATCTGTGAAGTCATCAATGACAATATTGTATTGCTGTATCGTTTCTGTTGTTGAATCTGTTACTGTTGGTATTGTATGTTTGTTTCATATACTCTTACATATGTTCTTGCATGAATTGCTGATGCTTATGTTGCTGTTGTGTGTGCTGTTGTTGCCTCTGTTGCTGCAGTTTCTGTTGCTATTGCAGATTTTGAATCTATGTTTGTCACTGATTCTTTTTTTTCTTTTTTACTGCGTTTGATGTTGTTTTGTCTAGTGTTGTTGCATGTAATGTTTTTATATTAATGCTGTTCTATAAGTTGTTGTTTATGTTGTTGTTAGATATTGCTGTTCTATACGTTGTTTCTGCTGTATGTGTTGATGTTGTTGCTTATGTTATTTGTTGAATTTCTTACTGTCGCAGGAATTGTTGTTGGATCTCTTGCTCCATTTGCTATTGATGTATATGGTAATGTTGTTATTCATAGTCCATTCCTTGGCGTATCTGTGGTAGTTGATGTAGTTGTTGCGCTTGCTGTGTTTGACTGCTATGAGTGAGGGCTTCAAGACTGTGACTGTGGCTGTAGTTGCTGTCGCTATGGTTGTTGTGGTTGTTGTAACAGTGGCTGCTGTGGCTATGATTGCTGTGGCTGTAGCTTTGGTTGTGACTGTTGAGACTATGCTTTTTATAAATGTGTCTGTGGTGATGACAGTTGATGCTGTTGCCACCGTCAATGCAACTGTAGCTGGCAGAATCTCCTACAGTTTCATAATTACACTTTCTTCCATTCGCAACACAATAACTCTCCTACAAGCTAAGACGTACTGCCCTTGACCTCTATCTACACTTAACCGAATCAAGTCTTTCCCAATTTAATCCATTAAACATTTCCCGATTTACACAACACTACTCCGATTCTAGTTTTCCCAACACTGTGCTTAGATCCTGTCCCCTCCCCTTCTTCCCTTTCTTCTGGTTCCTTTTTCATTCATTCCCTCCTCCTCCTCCTCCTCCTCCTCCTCCTCCTCCTTTTCTCCTCCTCCTCCTCTCCTCCTCCTCCTCCTCCTTTTCTCCTCCTCCTCCTCCTCCTCCTCCTCCTCCTCCTCCTCCTCCTCCTCCTTTGCCTCCTCCTCCTCCTCCTTCTCTTCTTCCTCATCCTCTCTACCTTCTGTATCAAACATTACCTTTCATTCTGAAGCGTCTTCTTCTTTTTTCTCCTCCCTGTTCTACCTTTCTCCTCGTATTTATTCTCCGACTTCTTTTGTTTTTCTCATCCTCTATTGCCCCTTTTTTATTTCATTCTATTTTACATTTTTTTCTCTTTTCCCCCGTCTCCCTTCTTTTATTTCCTGCGTCTATTTCCTACTCTTTTTTTTTTTTTTTTACTTCCAATCCAATTATTTTTCTTCCCATTTTTCCTACTGTTCCTTTCCTTTTCTCTCTTGTTGCACTTTCCTCT
>NW_027467712.1:898637-906137 GCF_046742065.1 Oratosquilla oratoria
CCCCATTGCTGCACATCCTGGCAAGGAGAAATGCGTTACACAAGCCAAATCGCACTACTTCTGGTTAACCATGAGGAAGGCTATACATGCCTACATTGACGCTTGTCACCCTTGCGCAATTCACAAAGGTGATATCAGCGGTCATGTTCCAACTCCAACTTAACTTCCCCCTTCTAAAATATTCGACACAGTCGCTATTGATCTTTTTAAGTTACCACTTACACATACCGGAAACCAATACCTCTTTGTCTGTGTCGATAATTTTTCATAATTCTGTATTCTTCCCCGTACCAGACAAAACAGTACAACAGCTAGCATAGATCTTTATTGACAAACTCATATTCCCCTTTAATACACCCAAAACTCTGATTTCTGACAACGGGGCTGAATTCAACAATGATATTCTTTCGCACAATTGTAATTACTTTCAATTCAAGAAATACAACACTACTGAGTATCACCCTTATTCAAATGGCTTATTTGAACGCTAGAATAGAAATATTCTTAATGTTCATAGGCATCTTGCTTCTGATCTTCACCCTTCTTGAGATGAATATGTCCCCATGATTCAAGCTTATATATATAGTTCCATCAATACGTCAATATCGGAATCTCTTCATTTTGTCCTCTTTGGCTCGGACAAAAGGCTCATATATGATCATCTTCTTTCAGAATTACCTCCCATTTACAACTTCAATGATTATGTCAAGGTCAAAATAACAAACTTCAATCATCTTTTCAAAAAGATCCATAATACTCTTCATCTATGAATGAAATGGTCCATTAGTACAATAAATTAGCCAGATTTTCTACATCTGAAATTGGAGACATTGTTTACACCCTTAACCACACACCCCACTTTAAAGCTCTCCCCTAAATCCTCTGGCCTCTATCGTATCACTGGACATGAGTCAAAGAACAAGGTCAGAGTACTCAGTTTGCACGATTTTACAGAGACTTTCTTACACAAAAACCATATCAAAAGAGTCCTCCGGACATAGAGACTGTCCCTTCACAAGCCCACACTACCCTGCAATAGAGGACCATCACCTATCCTCTCCACTAAAACCTCCGGTTCCTCTTCCCCATTATAATCTTCGCAATCGAGCAACAAATTCATAAATTTATATTTTTGCCTTGGTGAACGGAAATAATATCTACTTCCGCATGCTCATACAATTAAGTATATTTCATTTTAATCATAAGTATTTCCTGATACAACTATTATTCCAGCACTATGTGTATCTTTATGCCAAGCTTCTGCAATAGGCCTTATGTTGTTTCTTATCTGTTATGAGTACCAATCTCACTGAGGACCGTGAGTACTAGCTGACCGAGCATCTGTTATCAACTCCTTCGATGTCCAGCGTGCATACGCGCGCGCACACACATATGGAACAAGAAGTACTTCGCCGTCTTCAAACCAACTTCCCAGGGAACATATATTTTTTCCTTCGGATACCAAGTAAGGGATATTATATTGTTCCAATTGACCCGACAACCCGGCTCCCAGGCAACACCTATTTGATCAATAGGCCTCGCCAGCGTTTCGTGGAAAACACTGCGACACCTGCGTCCGAAAAAAAGAGACCACGCTCTTTGACTATAATGGGAAACGGTGCCTGTCCGGCACCTCCCATCGTTACTCGACCGACCTTTTTTTTATGTACCCGATCAGCATATGGCACCACTGTATATATATATATATATATATATATATATATATATATACAGAGAGAGAGAGAGAGAGAGAGAGAGAGAGAGAGAGAGAGAGGAAAGGCAGGCGTTTTGGGTGGATTTAAATGAGTGTATAGAGGAATTAGGGAGAAATGTCAATGTAATTGTATTGGGAGACCATAATGCTAGGGTAGGAAATGAACCAATAGACGGAGTGATTGGGAAGTATAGAGTTCTAGGTAAAAGTCGTAGTGGAGAATTGATGGTGGAGATGTGTCTTGAAAGAGAGTTGATGATAGCAAATACAGTGCTTAGGAAGAAAGTTAAGCATCAGTACACATGGGAGAGGGTGGTGGATGGTAGGGTGGCAGATAGAGCGTTAATGGACTATATAGTGGTGACCAGGAGTATCGTGGGAAGATTTAAGGTTGTACATGCTCAAAGGGGAGAGAGTGGGGGAATATCAGATAATTTTCTAGTGGAAGGTAAATTGAGAGTGGAGAATAGGTGAAGAAAGAGGAAAAGGGTAGAAGGTAGGGAGCTACTTAGAGTGAACTGCTTAAATGAGAAAAAACAAGAGAATGAGTATAAGAAGAAGCTGAGAGAGGAGTGGGAGGTAGTGAAGGATAGAGTAGAACTAGGAGTGGAGGAGGAATGGGGATGGTTCACGGAGGGAGTCATAAGGTGTGCAAAGATGGTGTGTGGAACAAGGAGAGCTGGAGGAAATAGAAGGAAGGGTAGTGAGTGGTGGGATGAGAAAGCAAAGAAAAGTGTGGAAGAGAAGAAACAGTCATTCATAGATTGGCTGCAAATTAGGACGAGGGAATCGTATGAGAGGTACAAAGTAGAGAGAAGGGAAGTTAAGCATAAGATAAAGAAAGCAAAGAGGAGAGCAGATGTAAAATGGGGTAAGAGTATGACAGAAAATTTTGAAAACAATAAAAAGATGTTTGGAAAGGAAATTAAAAGAGAAAGAGGAGGCGAATCAAGTAGAGAAGAAAAGGAAAAAGGTGCAGATGGAGAGATGATAATGGAAGAGAAGGCAGTGAGAGGAAGGTGGGCAGAGTATTTCAGGGAGTTGCTAAATGTGAAGGAGAATAGGGAGGAAAAGATAGTTGCAGTGTGAAGCGCTAAGAAAACGAGAGTGGTGAGTGAGAAAAATGGAGAAGAAATAAGGAAGGATGAAGTGAAAGCAACTGTTAACATGATGAGAGCAGGTAAGGCACCTGGGTTGGATGGATGCCATACAGAATATCTGAAGAAAGGAGGTACAGTTATGGTGGACTGGCTGGTGAGGTTATTTAATGGAGGACTGGAGGAGTGCCTGTATAGTTCCGCTTTACAAGGGAAAGGGCGACAAGTGTGAGTGTAGTAGTTTCAGAGGGATCAGCTTGTTGAGTGTAGTTGGGATGGCTTATGGGAGGGTCTTGATTGAGAGGATTAGGAGAGGAACTGAGGTGGAAGTAGTGAATGTGAGGCGGCGTTCTAGGATGAGATGGATGGATGGGGTGAAAGGGGCTTTACAAAAGAGAGGAATGTCTGTGGAGGAAGGACTGGAAAGGACTGAAGATAGGGGTGAATGGAGAAGGGTTGTGTATAGATGATGCTGTGATGCATGAGTGGGAGTGGGTGGGGGATGGTGGGTGAGGAAGTATATATGAGAAAAAAATTGACGCAGCCCTAAGGAATTTCTCCCCGTCTTCTCTTTTTTCTGCATGGGGGGACGGAGAGAGGGGGTCGCCTAATATATGAAGCGGCCTTGCTGTGGATGTGTTGCTTCTGACCCAGGGCAGTGGACAGGATGCAGGGATGACCCGTCATCCAGGAGGTGCCAAGATAAGAGGGAGGGAGGAGGGTGGAGGGGAGTGGAATATTTAGGAAATGGGATGGGTGGGAGTGGTTTCTATGCCTTTTTCTTTTTGGCTACCCCCCGTGTAGGGGGAAAAAGCCTTTGGTATATGTATGTATGTATATATATGTATAATCTGGCAATCTTCTGAGGTTACTTCGGAGGTTGCATTGTATGTATAAACCAGAGAGAACACTAGAACAGTAAAGAGAAGAGCCCGCTTAGACTTTGACTCTCCAAGCACCAGTACTTTATCAATATAGATAGAAACTACACATCTATAATTCTGTCTAGTTCATTAGCACCACTGTTGTAGTCCAAGGGGTAGGTAATTATCTGTATATGGTTAATCAATGGTACTTTTATTCTGACTGCTGCAGTGAAACACTATTCATCTTTACGATACTCCTGCAACAAGAATAGGCCTAATATTGTTTTATTTCGTTTTTCATTTCGCAAGTAATTTTTATCATATCCTTTGCTATTTATGTTGTTTTTTCTTTCTATCTTTCTGTTCTTCCTACCCTCTCTTATTCTTCCAATACCACTCATCTTCTTTTCATCACACAATGTTTTACTTTTAACACCGTTATGTTACCTTTACCTCGGATCCTTTCTCATTTCCCTCCAAATTCTTCTCTCTTTCATTCCCCCTTCTCCACTCTCTTTCAGCAATTCAGTTTTGCTCCTTTATTGCGTCTTTCTTAGGCACATTCCATCATTCTTCATATCAACTTTTCTTACACCCCTTTTAGTTTTCTATATTTCTCCTTTTATTCCAGTCATCCAGTTCTCATCCACTATCCCCGTCTCTCTCCTTTTTTTTTTTTTTTTTGTATCTTCTCTTCCCTCACTACAACTTCTTCAATCATAGCATCTCCCTTCCCACCACACACACACTGCCGCTCATCTAAATCTACCTTCCACTGCCCCATACCCATCCTCCCTCCTCCAAAAACCTACGCAACAAAATAGTACAGCACAAAAGGTCGTGCTACGTTATTTATTCTGGAGAACGATTGAAAATGCTTGGTCGAAAAAGGTGATGAATTAAGCGAAGTCGAAATGCCACGAGAAGAATTTTGTGAAGATTAGTACTGCTGCTTGTAAAGGTGGGCGATGGCGGATGTGAGGGCAGAGAAGGAGGAAAAGGAGGAAGAGTAGGAGTAAGAGGAGGAGGAGAAGGACGATTGTATTTCGTCTTCCACCTTATGGTTATATAATGCCGAAGAGGTGGTGAAGTGCAGATTAAAAGAAAAAAAGCAGAAATAAGGGATGGAAGAAGTTAAAAAATTATCAACATTCTTCTCTGAGTGGAGACTTGTCACCAGTCACAAAAGGATGCTGTGTATTTCTGGTCGTACATGAAGGGCTTTTAGGGGGACGAGGAGGGGAGGAGAGGGAAAAGAGGTAGGAGAAGAAGAAGGAGAAGGAGATGAAGTAGAAGAAGGAGAAGGAGAAGGAGATGAAGGATAAGGAGAAGGAAAAGGAGAAGAAGAAGGAGAAGGAGAAGGTGAAAGAGAAGAAGGAAAAGGAGAAGAAGGAAAAAGAGAAGAAGGAGAGGGAGAAGGAGAAGAAGAAGGAGGAGAAGGAGAAGTAGAATGAAAAGAGAGAGAAAAGGAGAAGCAGAAAGAGAAGAAGTAAGAAAGGGAAAGGAGTAATGGGAGATGGAAGGGGAGGAGGAGGGAGAGGAGGAAAGGGAGGATAATGGGGACAAAGTGGAGGAAGAGGAGGAGGAAGAGGAGGAAGAGGAGGAGGAGGAGGAGGAGGAGGTGGAGGAGGTGGAGGAGGAGGGGGAAGAGGACGATGAGTGACAAAAGCAGTAGTAGGTGATGAAGGACAGGAAAGAAGAGGAAAAGAGAAAGGAGGAGGGAAAGGAGGAAGAGGAACAGAATGAGGCTATAGATATAGTTAGAGATGTGATTACAGATGTCATTATAGACGTGTTTATGGAAGAAATATGAGGTTATAGACCAGATCATACATTTAGTTATAGACGTGCTTAAGGGTGTGGGTATAGATGTGGTTATAAATGTAGTCGTGAATTCCCCTCCCCTAGTAGTTCCACTCACACAATTACACCAAGAGATACCACAAACATAGAACTAGGACAACCTTCTGGAAACCAGTACATGCCCCTCACCAGGGTCGCCAGAACCTGCAGGCAACCATACACTCATTCCAACTAAAGGAGAAAAAGAACCTCAAATGAATCTCCAAGTATCCTTCAATTTACCAGTGGTTACCGTACCTGGCCAGGTGGGGAGGTGATCCCCCCCCCAAAAAAAAAGTGACTTGTCGCAACTGACAGGGCCTGTCCTACCAGGGGATTGTCTCTACCAAAACCGTCAACCACAAGCCTATTCAATACGTTTCTGACCACCCAAGCATCTACAGTCCTACCACGCAAAGAAAGTAATAATAAAAAAATCTATACAAGCCCCCACAACTTTCTCCCACAAACCTACTCATCCCCTCCTCATATCCATCCTAAGATGTAGAACCCTCCTATTTCAAGAAAAGATTTAACTTTCATCAACCACATCAGTAAACACCCCACCCTAGAAACGTCAACAAACCATTCCCTTTATCAAAATCAAAGATAAATTCCCTCTATCTATAACACTCATTGCAGCCTTAACCTTAAATTTGAAAATTGAAATCCATAGCGCGTCAGTAATAACCTCACACAATACCCCTAAACCTCCATCTCGCAATGCCCCCACCAGACCCAATTGGAATGTATATATACTGTACATATCACAACCTAACTAAAACCCAGTTTGATTAACAATCCCACACCAATCATCAATGAAACACTCCATCAAACTGAATAATGTACTTCATTATACTATGGAAGTTCCACTTACCAAAGTAAAGTTACCCTTAAAACATCACACATACTGCTAGACTGCCCAATTTACACGGAGCCTCGCGGAATCCGCGTGGTTGTGTGTGAGCTCCTCCATTGACTCATGTTATAATTGAAACTCGGCGGTTGAAACCGCCAGTGTTAACAGGACCTAAATAACACACATACAGTAACAAACGACAGCTCTGGAAAATTACAGTCCATAACAACAAATTCTAATGTTCTTTATTTAATTTGGAGGCAATATTACAAAATAATTCTTCAGAGCTTAGGACCGAAAAGGAAAAGCTTACGCCAAGAGGCGCTTCGCTGTGGTTGAATCCGTCATCATATCTCTTTGTACTCGGGCTACCAAAGCAAGCGCCAAAAGGGCAGTTCGTACACCTACGCAAGCAGCTGCATGAAACCAGTTGCTTTGCACGTTACAAAAATTTGCCTTACTTCTATCCTTGAGAATAATATCGCGCCGAATGTGACACTATGAAGACCTATATACTAGAAAGAAAAAAAAACGATAAAATAAAATAAAATGCATACGGCCTGTTGGTACCCACTCGTTTCGAACTCGTTGGGCATTAAATGGAATGTGATCGAAACCAAACAGTCAGAGCTGCAGACAGTTTTCTGCACCAGCAAATGAACTAAACTAATTGAAAAGTACATAATGTATTGCGTGGAAATGGAATATTCACATAAGTGTTATAAAAAGAAACTATTCCGTCTTCCATATTATCATACTAACGTCCACGCTATGGTGTAGAAACTTATCTCTATAAAGAACTTCGATACCGCGATCATTCTATCTTTAATTTTTGCTGCCGTTAGCACTTCATTCTTCTCCGAGGTATTTATTCTGTTGCGGAGGAACAAACGATGGTTTGTTAGACAGTGGTTCTTCAGAATACGTCAGTCACATTCACTCAAATAGATATTTGCACGATTGAATATCTAACAGTAGAATGAAATGGTACCCAAACGATTAGACGACTTCATTCCAATAATGGAGGTAGGACAGTACCCTCATTGATAGTACAGTATATATAACAATTGTTAAGTCACTACCACTTGTCACGTGCTAGCTCATGTTCGAGTCCTTGGCTGT
>NW_027467712.1:916137-918637 GCF_046742065.1 Oratosquilla oratoria
ACAATAGAAAAATAAAGAAATTTTAGATATCGAAATAACCTGTGAAAATCTAAAAATATTTAGTTATTCAAGTGAACAGGTAAGTGCTGGAAAATTATTCCGGTATATATACAAATATTATATTTCTAACGTGCTTAGAAAATGTAAGATGTACATTTATTCGATTTATAAATGTCAGAACTAAAGTTTCATACATTTGTACCTCTTCAGAGATTTCTATGATTTTATTCTCTCGTAAAAATTACTAAACACCTCTTGTCACTTGCCAAATTTAGAATAGGCAGAGGTATGACAATGTTGCACTTTTGTCTTATTATCTTTTTTTTTTCTATTCTCTCTTTATTCTATTCACTTGGTTCTTTATTTCTTTTCCCATCTTGAATATGTAAAGAGTACATAACTTCTGTTGCTTCTGGTATATATATATATTTCAGTCTCTACGCGCTATTACTACTACTACCGTCTCTACTGCTACAGCTATTACTCCATGTAAAAGAGAAGAAGAAGTTGTAGCCTGTCTCTCTCTTAGAGCTGGATGAGAAAGAGGAGGAGGAGGAGGAGGAGGGGGAGGAGGAGTAGGAGGAGGAGGAGGGGGAGGAGGAGGAGGAGGGGGGGAGGAGGAGGAGGAGGAGGAGGGGGGAGGAGGAGGAGGAGGAGGAGGGGGGAGGAGGAGGAGGAGGAGGAGGGGGAGGAGGAGGAGGGGGGGAGGAGGAGGAGGAGGAGGAGGGGGGAGGAGGAGGAGGAGGACATGTTTATACACCCTAGTCCTATTATGCCTCAGTTTCGACCCTCGAGTTTGAATCCACCGATCCCTTCAGGAGTTCGAGGGCTTAGCCTTGTCCATATGTTTTACGATTTACGTAACCATTTTAGCTGCCGTTTAGGCGTTTTGTTCGGGTAGGGGAACCTCACTCGACAGCAAAAGGGTCTTCACACGAACCGCTCTGAGAAGTACTTCGTCATTCAACCCAACTCTTGCATAGGCTAACTTTCATCAACTCCACCTTACCCACTTCCACTTTCGCCACCATCACACCCCAACCACCACCACTATAACTATTACTATCTCCACCACCACTACCACCACTATACCATTCCTCCTATCATCTCCTCCTTCCACTACTTTCATATAACCGAACTGCGAAGTTGGCTTCGATCAGGCGTGCTTGAATGAGGGTCTCGAAGATTATTCTGATAGACAAGTTCTAGGTCCACACTTGCTAGCGTCATACAATTTTATCTAGACACGTGGTGCTCAGTGAAAAAAAAAGTGTTAAACTGATCCTGATCATCCCCTCTTTGTACCAAGGGACATTTATTATTTTATTCTGTCTAAGAACTTGCAGTTTTATTCAATATCGTGGGTTTAATAGTCCGATAAGAGTGGAATATATTTCGAGTAGCGAACTGCGTTGAAGATACTGTATATAGGATGAAAGACAGTTTCAGCCTTGATAGAAAATCGTTTCAGGTTTTCCTGGGAGAAAATAGTAAATATCTATCCGTCTATATATGTATCAACATGCCAAAAGGCTTCTTCCTTTTTATAAGTGAGGTAGCCAAGGCATATACAGGAACATAAGAACATAAGAATGAAGGAGACTGCAAGAGACCATAAGGCCTACACTAGGCAGCTCCATATCCATCACCACCTGTCATCCCCATCCATTAAGTTGTCTAATCGTTTCTTAAAGCAACTGATAGTTTCAGCGCTTACTACATGGTTACTAAGTCTATTCCATTCGTCGACCATCCTATTAGTAAACCAATTCCTGCCTATTTCCTTCTTAAATCTAAATTTGTCCAGTTTAAAGCCATTACTGTAAGTCTTGCCCTGTTCTTTTATTATGATGACCTTGTTTGCATCACCCTTGTTAAAGCCTTTGATTCACTCAAATTAATCATTAAGTTCATAATGTAACTGGGTTCTTTTGGTATCGTAAAAAGTGATTTATTTGTAAAGACGAATGATGATTGATTCAATTTATATGGAAAAGAATTAGAATAGAAATTAATGCTTATTCTTTATTTCTTAAGAACAATTTCCTGTTAAAGATAAAAGTAAAGGCTTCTACTTTTATCATTATTGATGAGTATATTTGATGAGGATCATATATAACTCACTAACAATGAGGAAGAGGAGCAGGCAAAACTTAACTTTGGAAGTAAGAAAATGTGGACATATGGTTCCTAAAACGTAAAAAAGGAATGTGAATTGAGTTTTATGCCACGTCAATGTAAACACAAATATATTTTCTCCTAGTGGACATTACCTTTTATCCCTTTAAGGGTAAACTACAACTGAAACACATGCTGCAACATATGCTGCAATCTATGTTGCAACCCATGCTGCAACATATGCTGTAACCCATGCTGCAATCTATGCTGCAATACATGTTGCAATCTATGCTGAAACACATGTTGCAAATTAAGCTGCAATTTATCCTGGACCCAATGCTACAAACTATGCTGTGTTTTTTGCTGCAACTTCTGCTGCAGG
>NW_027467712.1:928637-933637 GCF_046742065.1 Oratosquilla oratoria
CATAGAGGACAGTGTTGAAGGAACTATCCCATTCCTGGACATAATCGTCAAACAACAAAACGAGTCTTTCAATACCAGCGTTTACACCAAACCAACAGACACTGGACATTGCCTCAATGGAAATAGTGAGTGCCCACAGCGCTATAAGGATGCCACCATCGGTGCCTACATTAGAAGAGCCTTAACACACTGCAGCTCCTGGCATCAAGTACACTACGAAATAGAACGCTCCACCCAGGTATTGATTAATAACGGTTTCAGCGAAAAGGATATAAGACGTCAGACTTCTAAGATTATTGATAACTGGTACAAGAACGGTAACAGCAACCAACATAAAGAGAATAATAATAATAAAATAAACCTGTACTATAAAGCCACTTTCTCCACTGCTTACAAGGAAGAAGAAAGAATTATGAAGAAAATAATAAAACAAAATATCAAGCCAACAGACCCTGACAAAATATTAAATTTTATTATTTATTATAACTCTAAAAAAACTAGCCTCCTTAAGAATAGTCCGCAACAACACACTGAGACACTTCAAAAATCGCATGTCATTTACAGGTTTAATTGCAATAGAGGGGACTGTGAAACCCTCCCATCTTCCTACATTGGCATGACTTCCATGAAGTTATCTCGAAGACTTTCGTACCACCTTTCTTCTGGAGCACCGAAAAACCACCTGAAACAAATCCACAATGTCACCCTTACGCGGGAAATCCTAGAAAACGGCACAGAGATCTTGGACACGTGTAATGATGTAAGACGCCTCCCTTTATTAGAGGCATTGTACATCAAAGAGTTGTCCCCTAATCTCAATATTCAAGCCAACGACCTGCGAGTCTTACCTAGCGTAAGGCGCACGGCAGCAGACAATTCAGAAGCCAGCGATCTGCGGGTCGTAGTTGGCATGAGGCGCACGGCCGACGACCAATCAGAAGCCGCGAGTACCGGTCTCAGCCAATCAGGAGTGAGGACGAACGCCAGGATCCCCACTGAACCGGTATATTAGCCAGGACAACTCTGCACAGAGCCATTCTTTCTCCTACCACGATAGAGCAAGAACACACCAACGAGAAGACAATCTCCATCGCCACTGAAGAAGGCTCGAGGGAGCCGAAATCCGGATCTGGCAACGATGACCGACTACGGTAGAGTCATCTCTACTCTTCCAAAAGAGATTAAGACCTTTCTAAGGTATAGAGAAAATACCTTAAAGAAATTAATTAATACTAAACAATCCATCACATTCAACGAAACTTGCATAAGAGAGAACCTCCTGCCCATGTATACTCTAAATATATATATATATATATATATATATATATATATATATGTATATATATATATACATATATATATGTACGAGTATATATATTTATATAAATATATATGTATATACATTTATATATACATATATATGTATATATATATATACATTTATATACGTACATACACGTATATACATGTATATATATATATATATATATATTTATATATATATACGTACATACACGGATATACATATATATATATATATACAGTATATATATATATATATATATATACATACATATACATTTATATACGTACATACACGTATATACATATATATGTATATATATATACATATATACATATATACATATATATATATATATATATATATATATATATATACAGGAGGCAGGGTTCAGGGACAGGATACGGTTGACTGGTTACAGAGGGCGGGATACAGGAAACGGGGTACAATAGACGGAGTACAGGGGAGGGTACAGGTGACAGGTTATAGAATTTAGGGTATAGGGGAGAGAGTATAGGAGACCTGGTTTGGGAGACGGTGGGCACAGCACGGGGTACAAGGTTTGGGGTTTTGAATTTGAGGCTTGGGGTTTTGGGTTCGGGTGCTCTGGGTTCGGGATTCGTGGTTTGGTGGTCACGGGTCGGGGGTCGGAGGCCCGGGGGTCAGGGTTCAGGACAAAGGAGTCAGGGATTATGGGTCAGGGGTCTGGGGTCAGAGGATTGGGGATTCGGGGATGTGGTTTGTGGACAATGGATTCTAGAATCTGGACTATCACTCGTTTATCTGGAATCGGTGATCGTGAATCGATGACCAGGGCTAGAGGAGTAGAAAACCAGATACCATTGCATGGATCAGAGAAGGCAAGAAAGATCACTAATAAAGAAAATTATTCATGGGAGGGAAGTGGAAAACCTGATAGAAAGTGAAGTCCACCAAAGAGGGAATATTGGGAGAAGGGAATAGGAAGCAAACCGGAAGGCCGATGGAACCAGCGAAGGAATAAAGTCCACTCGGGTATGAATTTTGGGAGAACAAAAGTGGAAGCAAACGGGAAGCTCGACGGGACCCATACGGAATAGGATTGGATTATACTGAGACAGTGACGGGCAATATACTCCCGAATTTGAATAAAACTCAAGTTAACCTTTCAACCTTTGACCCTATTCAGGAGACGAGTTCTCGGGGCTTTTCGAGAGTCTTATTTCGATGCGTTTAGATGAATCTTCAAATTGCATTTCTTCCCATGTTTTACCTTATTGGACAGTTGTCAGCATGGATACACATGATATTCAAAATATATGGAGATTGGAGAGTTGATCAAGGACTGAGGGTTGATTGCAAATGGAAGCTTCCAGTAAAAGGGGAAACCATTTGGGAGTGTTTCCAAGGTTACAAAAAGGAATGAGGAGAAAAGAAACATTAGAGAGGAATAGGATGAAAAGGAGAGGGAAGAGTCAGGTGGGAGAAGCAAGTTGTGGAAGGTGAGGATTCGATGTTACGTACGAACGGGGAGAATAGGGAGACGTGGAAATGTTCAGAGAGAAAAAAGGAGGAGAAAGAAGAAGAAAAAGATAAGGGAGAAAAAAAAAGAGTAAGAGGAAAAGAATGAAGAGAAAGAGGAGAAAGAGAACGTGAAGGAGGAGGAAGGGAAAGAGGAGGGGAAAAGAAATAGTTGTACCAGTAATAGTGGCAGAAGCAATAGAAATGGTAGCAGGAGAATCAGCAGCAGTTGCAGCAGGGTTACTGTTAATATCAATAATAGTACGGAAGAATTAAAGGGCGAGGAGGAGCAGGTGGAGCCATAGAGATTGTAAAAGAATGATTCAAGAAGTTTAATAGAACGGGAATACTGGAGAGTAAAAGTTAGATTTGAATCAGCATTTTATTTATTTATTTATCTATTTATTTATCTGTTTATCTATCTATTTATTTATTTGTTTACTTATTTATTTATCTTTATTTATTCATTTATTTATTTATCTATTTATTCATCTATGTATTCATTTATTTTTGAGTGATGATTATTCTTCAATCACAAAAAAAAAAAAAAAAAAAAAGTGTGATTCTGATCCTTAGAGATGTCGGTAAAATCCTTAAAATATTAACCTCTTAAAAATTAACATGAAGAAGGAGGAGGAAGTGGAGATAGAGGAGGCATGTATTTTACTGCTGATAACCGACGTTTCTTTCCTTAGGGACGATATTGCACCGGAGGGATGAATTCGTGGAGGTGGCAAAGGAGAGGTTAGAGATACCAGAACTTAGAAGTATCATCATTATAACTGGAGATTAGTCTCCGGTCATAAAAGAATGCCGTGTGCGTCTGATCCATGAGGGCGACACGAAAGTTCGTAGAGATTGACTAAATAAATATCATGTAGTCAATATCCCATACAGGAGGGAAAGGAGCAGGAGGAGGAGGAGAAAGAAGAGGATGTGAAGGAAGAAGAGGAGGAGGAGGAGGAGGAGAAAGAGGAGGAGGAAGAGGAGGGAGAAGAAGAGGAGGAGAAGGAGGAGAAGAAAGAGGAGGAGGAGGAAGAGGATCATAAAAAATCACGTGGTTTAATGTTATAAAGATGACTGGTCTAGATCAGCTCCTTCCATACCTGGTGACACTCTTCCTGTCTCCATGTGGTTTCATTTAGCACCGCGGTAGCAAAAGGGTGTGGGAAGAGAAAGATGAGAAGACGTGGATGGAGGGGAGAACCTGAGGTAAAAAGAAAAGGGTAGATGAACATTCAAGCCAAATTTTGGAGAAAACTTGTTATCAAAGCTGACAGACGCCATCGTGGAAGGGGAAACGAAGGAACCAGAGACTTTCTGTGTGGACAAAGGAGAAGAAGAGAAGTGGGAGTGAAAGAGTGAAGAGCACGGTAGAGAGAGAACGACAGAGAGGGAGAGAGGGATATATATATATATATATATATATATATATATATATATATATATATATATATATATATATATATATATATTTATAGAGAGAGAGAGAGAGAGAGAGAGAGAGAGAGAGAGAGAGAGAGAGAGAGAGAGAGAGAGAGAGAGAGAGAGGGAGAGGGAGAGGGAGAGGGAGAGGGAGAGGGAGAGGGAGAGGGGAGAGAGAGAGAGAGAGAGAGAGAGAGAGAGAGAGAGAGAGAGAGAGAGAGAGAGAGAGAGAGAGAGAGAGAGAGAGAGAGAGAGAGAGAGAGAGAGAGAGAGAGAGAGAAGATCCAAACAAATAGACAAACAGATGGGCAGATAGACAGAAAGACACAGACACATATAGCCAGCTAGACAGACACATATATAGGGACAGACAAACAGACAGACAGACATACATGTTGGGATGTGAAGAAATACCAGTGACGTGGCACTCATACAGGCATTCATGCGGAAAGCAACAATACATAGCTTGGCAGTAAATGACGAAGTAAAAGTGAAAATGTATGATTTATTGTTTAACTTTGGACAGAGTGACGAGTTGGTTTTGCCTGTGTACATATGGCAATAGAGATGACCACGGTTGCATCTAAGGGTCTTCTGACATTAGTTTATCCCTCTTGTGCCTCGATCGTTATTGGAAGGCTACAGTACACATTTTGGAATAGCTGAAGAGGGTGAGAGGAAGGAAAAGGAAAGTGAAAGTCCAATGGGATGGATGGATGGAGGTAGAGGAGGAGGGAGACTAGGAGGAAAAAGAGTGGAGTGAGGCCTCGTT
>NW_027467712.1:936137-943637 GCF_046742065.1 Oratosquilla oratoria
ATTAAAGCCCAATCTTAATTGGAGAAGCAATCCTACCTCCAATCATTGACACAAGATTGAGACTAAATGGCAGGTAACAATATACTAAATATCAACTATAAATCTCAGTGCAGTACTTTTAGGCTCATATTTCATAAGTTTAGGTGACCGGTGGATAACTCTGAGTTGCGTCAAGGTATAGTAAAACTATTGTGCCACTAATGTATTTTCATATTCACTTAACACTACAATAAACTTATTATATGCCTACCAGGACCACTTGTTACCACTAGGGTCCACCTAACATACTTAACCTAATAATTATAGAGGAGCGGGAAAAAGGCGTCCACTCAGAACGGGTTCAGAACCAGAGAGAGAGAGAAGAAAAAAAATGTGGCGTATTTCATGACTGGTCACCATGGTGGCCGTAGTTGCCAACTCGCAATACTGTTATCATTTATTTGATTACAAGCAGGGCGAGTGGAATAGCATACTACACCTACAGATATTATTAACATAACAAGGTACAATTTATTATATGAATAATATCCTAGCTAACTAAAGTACATACATACATATACCAAGGCTTTTTCCCCCTTACAAGGGAGGTAGCCAAAAAGGAAAAGGCATAAAAGCATTCCCACCCATTCCATCCCTGAATACACTCCACACCCCTCCACCCTCCCTCTTATTTTAGCGCCTCCTGAATGACGGGTATTCCCTGCACCTTGTCCACTGCCCTGGGTCAGAAGCAGTGTCGCAAGACACAGCACATCCACAGCAAGGCCGCTTCATTAGATCGGTGACCCCCTCTCCGTCCCCCCAGTGCATAAAAGGAGAAGACGGGGAGAAATCCCTTCGGGCTGCGTCAACTTTTTCTTACAAAGGATTACAAAGGATTTTACAAAGGATTACAAAGGCGGAGCATGCCGACAGGAGACCTTTTGATCCATATCTAGGTCGGATGCGAAAAAAAAATCATATTAATAATAAAATAATAAATAAAAACTATGATGATGTAAATAACAAATAAAATACATAAATAAATGCATAGGTATACTTAAATAATAAACAAACAGGTAAATAGTAAATAATAATAAATTGACATATAACTAATAATAAATGAAAATCAGACAGACAAATGATAACAAAACAAAAACAAATAATATAACATAAATTATAATCATTACAGCATCTTACTTAGGTATTTATCTAAATGATTCTTAAAGCTTCGAACTGAACTACATTGCACTACCTGTGCAGGAAGTTTATTCCATTCATTAACTACACGGTTGGCAAAGTTGTCTCTACCTACTTCCAAATTGAATCTATTTCCGGACAGTTTGAGACCATTGTTTCTTGTCTGATTCTCATTCAATGTAAAAATTTGGTCACTTTTGATGTTGTCAATTCCCTTTAGAATTTTAAAGACCTGTATCAAGTTACCTCTGAGTCTACGCTTTTTTAGGGAAAACAGATTCATATGTTTTAGTCGATTTTCGTATGATTTATTTTTGATATTTGGAATCAGTTTTGTGGCTCGCCGTTGTACTTTTTCCAATCTGTCAATGTCTTTAATGAGATTCGGTGACCATACGGAAACAGCATATTCCAAATGTGGACGAACTAACGATTTATATAGCTTGTTAATGAGTGATGGACTTTTGAAATCAAAAGATCGCGCAATCAGTCCTAGAATCTTATTTGCTTTCTCAGAGGCTGAAATACACTGCTTGGATGATTTGAGGTCGTTACTGATAATTACGCCGAGATCTTTTTCACTATCCACTTTTGTTAACGAATTTCCAAATAACTTGTAATCGTACTTACTGTTATTTTTACCTATGTGCATTACCTTGCATTTACTTGTGTTAAATTTCATTAGCCACTTTTCAGACCATTGCTGTAATTGATCTAAATCTTCTTGAATATCTAATTGGTTTGAGTGATCATATGCCACTCCGCACAGTTTTGTATCATCAGCAAATTTGGAAACAGTAGATTTTAGTCCATGGTCTATATCATTTATATATACTATGAATAGAAGTGGCCCAAGAACGGAACCCTGAGGAACTCCACTTGCAACACTTTTCCATCCAGAAGTTTTTCCATTTAAAACAACTCTCTGTTTTCGACCTTTCAACCGATTTCTAGTCCAACCTAATAAGCTACCACTTATTCCATGCAAAGCTAATCTAGTAAGTAGTCTTTCGTGGGGGACGGTATCAAAAGCTTTTGCAAAGTCTAGATATAAATCTATATTGTTTCTTTTGCCATAATTCGAGATAACTGTGTTGTAGAATTCGAGTAAGTTAGTCACGCAAGAACGTTTCCGTCTGAAACCATGCTGGCTATCATTTATCAAACGGTTACTTTCTAAATGATGTTCGATAGCATCTCTGATGATAGTTTCCATTATTTTTCCTACGATTGAAGTCAAACTTATAGGCCTATAGTTATTTGGTTTCTTTTTGTCACCTTTTTTAAATATGGGAGTAACGTTAGCTAGCTTCCATTCTCTTGGGACATCTCCGGATATGATGGATTTCTTGAAAATAATTTGTAATGGAACAACAATCTCATTTTTCATTTCCTTTAAGATTCTTGGATGCCAACCGTCAGGCCCTGATGTTTTATTAACTTTGAGTTTGTCTATACACCTTTTAATTTTTCTTTTGTTATATCTACCGTAGTGAGTAAGTTTACCCTAGACTTTTCACAGGTTTCAGTTTGGAATTCACCTTGAGGTGTTTCGTTTACGAATACCGAGCTAAAATATTTGTTTAAGATATTACACATTCCTTCATTTGAATATTCAAGTTGACCGTCAGCAGATAATAGTGGACCAATGTGATTCCTAACAACCTTTTTATCTCTAATGTAACTATAGAATTCTTTGGGATTCTCTTTGGATTTATCAGCGATGATCATTTCGTATTGTCGTTTTCTTTTTCTTATTGTCTTTTTTAAATATCTCTGTATTGATACATAACTTTCATAGTCATTAGATGCACCCGAGCACTTATATTTCTTATAAGCCTGTCTCTTTTTAGCAATACTTTTTTCAGTTTCTTTGTCGAGACACTTTGGGCGAGCCTGATTTGGGGGACGTCTGTCCTTAAAAGGAATGTAAGTTTGAATCATCTTAGTGAGCGTATTTTGAAATATTTCCCACATCTGATCTACAGGTCTTTCGTTTAATTTTTCCTCCCAATCTGTAAGCTGAAGCTCCTGACGTAGTCCTATGAACTGAGCTTTACTGAAATCGGGTATTTTAGAAACACAAGTATCTATTCTAGAATTGTTTAGGAGTTTGAATCTAACTAGGTTGTGATCGATATTTGCAACAGATTCACCGACTTCTACATCAGTTACCATGCTTTCGCGGCTAGTGATCAAAAGATCGAGTAAGTTTCCATATCTTGTGGGCTCTTTTACATGCTGAATTAAGTAATTGTTACCAAGAAAATCAAACAAGCGACTACCTATATGGCCATGTTCAAGGGTCATCCAATCAATGTCAGTAAAATTGAAATCACCCATTATCAATAAGTCCCGGTTGCAGAAACTAGACAGTTCTTGAAATAACAGTTTGTCGTCTGCTAATGATAATGTCTTTGGCCTATATATTACACCTATATTCATTTTTTGTCTATTTGTTTGGGTTAACTCAACCCACAAACTATCATATGTATCCTGTTTCACTTTCTCTAAAACACAAGCATGAACATTGTTTTTAACGTACAATAGAACACCCCCACCTTTCTTGTGGTTTCTATCCTGATGAAAGTGTTTAAATCCCGCAATATTAAATTCAGCTTCGAACTCTGTACCATTTAACCATGTCTCAGTTATTCCTATCATATCGAGATTTTCGCTTTTGACATACGCCTGTATTTCTTGAAATTTGTTTCTAATACTACGAGCATTAAAGTACATGGTTTTAAGAAACTCGTGATTATTTCTTTTTGACACATTTTGAATTTCAATATCATGTCTTACATTATCATTTTGTTTTTCATTTATACCTTCCTCTATATTATTATTTGGTCCTTCATTGACGTTCAATGCCTCATTAACATTTCTCCTATCAAAATTAATATTTCCCCCATCACGGACATCTGGTCGATCACGGTCATCCGATCTCTTTTGTACATTTTGTCCCCCTGCGTCACCGTGATTCACGCCGGCCTCCCGTCGTTCAGTGACATTATGTCTGGCATCCCTTTCTGAAATTATATTTTGTCCTCCAGTGACATTATATCCTGTCATTACATCCTATCATGATATTTTGGCCTTCATTGACATTCTGTCCGGTATCCCTTCCTAAAATTATATTTTGTCCTTCACTGACATTATATCCTACCGTGATATTTTCTCCTCCATTATCATTACATCCTATCGTGATATTTAGTTCTCCACTATCATTACTTCCCATCGTGATCTTTTGTCCTCCACTGTCATTACATCCCATTGTAACATTTTGTCCTATGACATTACATCCTAATGTGACATTTCGTCCTCTAGCGACATTATATCCACTGTCATTACATCCTATCATGCTATTTTGGCCTTCATGGACATTCTGTCCGGTATCCTTTCCTAAAATTATATTTTGTCCTTTACTGACATTATATCCTACCGTGATATTTTCTCCTCCATTATCATTACATCCTATCGTGATATTTTGTTCTCCACTATCATTACTTCCCATCGTGATCTTTTGTCCTCCACTGTCATTACATTCCATTGTAACATTTTGTCCTATGACATTACATCCTAATGTGACATTTCGTCCTCTAGCGACATTATATCCTAAAATTATATTTTGTCCTATACTGGCACATTGTTCTACATTAATGCTATACTCTACACTGTTTTCCCAAGTACATTCTATTTCCCCTTCCCTTTGGGCTTCTACCCTAAAAAAGGAGCTAATTCATTACAAACTCCCACAATGAGGTTTGTAAGAGCATCTTTGCCTCTGCGGGTAAGGTGGATCTCATCTGAAGCGTAAAGTTTATGGCGCCTAGAAAAGAGATACCAAGGATCAAGAAAGTGGTATCCCAATTGTGTACACAACTGCGATATCCTATCATTGATCCCTATGGCTCTACTGTTCCAACACATACTACCTCACCCCATCCATCACCTCACTCACATACTACCTCACCACATGCATCACATCATCATCCATATACAATCATACTCCAATCACCCCTGTCTTCTGTCCTCTCCCGTCCTTCCTCAACAGACATTCCCCTCTTCCCCAAAGCCCCCTTCACCCCATCCATCCACCTCATCCTTGGACGTCCCCTCATGTTCACTCCCTCCACATCTGCCTTCCATACCTCTTTTACTAGTCTTTCTTCACTCATTCTTTCCATGTGTCCAAACCATCCTAATACTCTTTCATCAACCCTATCTCCCAGCTCCTTTTCCACCCCTGTTCTCCTCCTCACCTCCTCATTTCTCACTCTATCTAGCCTAATAACCCCCATCATACTTCTCAGACACCTCATCTCAAACACATTCAAACTCCTTCTCTCTTCCTCTCTTATGTTCCATGTTTCTGCCCCATACAGTGCTGTTGGCACAATCACTCCTTCATACAATCTCCTCTTAGCATCCATTCCCAAATGTCTATTCCTCATTACATTCTTTAATCCACCAAGGCATTTACTGACTTCTCTCAATCTACATTCTACCTCCACCTTCACTCCACCCTTTCCCTGCCACATTTGCACCCAAGTATCTAAAACTATCCACTTCCTCCAGTCGCTCTCCTTTAATGCTCACTTCCAGTCTACTGCCACTTTCACCCCTTGTACATCTCATCACCTTACTTTTACCCACATTTATCTTTAGCTTTCTTCTATCACATACTCTCCCAAACTCTGTCACCAACTTCCTCAATCCCTCCTCCGATCCTGCCACAAGCGCAGTGTCGTCCGCAAACAACAGCTGGCTCACCTCCCACTTTTCTCCATTTTCTTTAACTATCTCCAATCCCTGACCCACTACCCTTTCATTTGCCTCTCGCACTACCCCAGCCATGTATAAGTTGAACAGCCAGTGCGACACAACGTATCCTTGACGAAGTCCCACCTTTAACTCGAACCACTCACTCTCTCCATTTCTAATCCTAACAAAAGCTCTACTACTCTCATAAAAACTCTTGACAGCTTCCAGTAGCTTTCCTCCTATCCCATATATCTGCTCAACCTCCCATAGCGCCTTTCTGTCTATCCTATCGTAAGCCTTTTCCAGATCCATAAAAGCCCCCAAAAAACATCCTTCCCCTTTCCTATAGCTTTCTCACATATCTGTCTTACCACAAAAATCTGATCTACACAACCTCTACCCGTCCTAAATCCACACTGTTCCTCACCAACTACTCCCTCTGTTCCTCTCCTAATCCTCTCAATCAAGATCCTCCCATAAGCCTTTCCAACTACACTTAATAAGCTAATTCCTCTGAAACTACTACATTTACACTTGTCCCCTTTTCCCTTGTAAAGTGGAATTATACAGGCACTCCTCCAGTCCTCTGGCACTCTACCCTCTCTCCAGCAAACATTAAATAACCTCACCAGCCAGTCCACCAACACTGTACCTCCTTTTTTTAGACATTCTGCATGGCATCCATCCAGACCAGGTGCCTTACCTACTTTCATCATCTTAACATGCCTTCACTTCATCCTTCTTTATTTCTCCTCCATTTTCCTCACTCATCACTCTCATTTTCTTAGCATTTCCCACTGCAGCAATCTTTCCTTCCCTATCCTCCTTCACATTTAGCAACTCCCTAAAATATTCTGCCCATCTTCCCCTTACTGCCTTCTCTTCCATTATCATCTCTCCATCTCCACCTTTTACCTTTTCTTCTCTACATGATTCGCCTCCTCTTCCTCTCTTAATTTCTTTCCAAAACATCTTTTTATTACTTTCAAAATTTTCTGTCATACTCTTACCCTATTTCACATCTGCTCCCCTCTTTGCCTCCTTTACCTTTTGCTTTACATCTCTTTTCTTTCCTTTGTACCTCTCGTATGACTCCCTCGTCCTATTTTGTAACCAATCTGTGAAAGCTCGCTTCTTCTCTTCTACAACCTTCTTTGTTTCCTCATCCCACCATTCACTACCCTTCCTTCTATTTCCTCTTGTCCTTCTTGTTCCACACACCATCCTTGCACACTTTGTGACTCCTTGAACCATCCCCATTCCTCCTCCACACCTAGCTCTACTCTATCCATCACTCCCTCCCACTCCTCCTTCAGCTTCTTCTTGTACTCCTTCTTCTTTGCCTTTGCATTCAAAGAGTTCACTCTAAGAACCTCCCTACCTTTTGTCCTTTTCCTCTTTTTCCATCTATCCTCCACTTTCAACTTACCTTCCACCAAAAAATGATCTGATATTCCCCCACCCTCTCCCGTTAGCACATGTACATCCTTAACTCTTCCTATCATAATTCTATTTACCACTACATAATCCATTAACGCTCTATCTACCACCCTTTCA
>NW_027467712.1:948637-958637 GCF_046742065.1 Oratosquilla oratoria
AACAAGGATGATATTGGTGATTTACTCGTGCGTCTATGAATTAAAGTTTCTTTTGCAAGGGAACATATTTTTAATTTTTATAACTACTCCTGCAGCATT
Source organism: Oratosquilla oratoria (assembly GCF_046742065.1). NCBI lineage: Eukaryota > Metazoa > Arthropoda > Malacostraca > Stomatopoda > Squillidae > Oratosquilla > Oratosquilla oratoria. Next base: position 948,737 of record NW_027467712.1, read on the forward strand.
CATCATTACAAATGATGAATAAAGGTTTATTAGAAGTCTTGCATATGCTATGTAATTACTAGTATACTTGTTTTTTGTGTATTTCAGGCAAAAAATTATTCTTTAGATCAGATCAACTTATGTATTTTTTTTTCTTACAAATGTGGTAATCTTTTCAAAAGGTAGCGTAAATAAAAAGATTCTAAAATATGTTTTAACTTCTTTATTAACCCACTGGTAAGTGTTTATTATATGTATATATATATATATATATATATATATATATATATTTATATATATATATACATATATATAAATATATATATGCATATACATATATATATATATATATATATACATATATATATATATATATATATATATATATATATTCAATCAGTGGGATGAAGGGGTGAAGGCATCCCCGCCCTTCTAGGCGACCACCATCACATGCACACTGCGTGATGAATGGGAAAGAGGCCAACACACACATCCCCAAATAAAATCGAACAAAAATTAAATCACAAAAAAAACTACATAATAGAAACAACAACTTATTATACTGTATTCAATGTTTAAACCTCCCATTAATGTAATATTGATATAAATGATTGTTAAAGCTGTCAACTCCCTCACCAAATGCTGATTTAAGTAAATCTAAATGGAATAAAAGTCACGACCGAACGAGGGCCAGCAGTTATTAGGTGAACATAGATTCACTAGGATCTACGTAGTGTATATTTCCTAATATATGTGCTTAACGTAAACAGTATTTGGAACTTTCCAAAAGGTGTACTAAGAGCTAGATACCCCCGTAGTAATACATGGTGGCAGCGAAGCCACCACATCTTTTATCGTGTATACGAAGGTTAACCCACAAGTGATTACGTATACTCTTACCCGTACGGAAGAAATATTCATAGTGGGCAACACACACAGAACATTACTAGTTCACTCAAGTGCATAGTGTTGAAGGAACAAGTGACTACATATACTCTTACCCGTACGAAAGAAATATCGATTGTGGACAACACACAGAGAATATTACCAGTTTATTCAAGTGCATAGTGTAGAGGGAACAAAGTGACTACGTATACTCATACCTGTACGAAAGAAATATTCATATTGGGCAACATACACAGAAGGTTACCAGTTCACTTAAGTGCACGTGGAAGGAACAGAAGACCCTTGCTATAAGCACGGCTATCCCCACTACCAGGCCCGAGTCCTCACAATTCGCGTCATCTGACGTGACCTAGGTAGTCATCCCACTCTTCACGACTCCCCTACTTCTACGAACCCTGTGGTGCCTCAGCTGACGTGACATAGATAGCCACCACGCTCCTCACGACGCCCCTACTTCTACATGTGGTCCCTCAGCTAACATGACCTGCCAGTTACCCCGTCCTCCACGATGCTCCCCCGTCCCCCAGTTCTACGAGTCTTGCGGTCCACCCACCATCCTTTTCGCCCCTAATAACAAACCAAGGGCGAACCTCCGCTCACACAGGTTCCCCCCAAACAAAATTAATACATATTCTTTTACCTACAATATTAGACACCTAACTCATCATAAATAACTTGTATTTAGAATCTATACAAAAAATAGAAATAAAGACATACCTCTACAAACAATCCGCAAAATAATATCCCACATCTTTATAAAAAAGAAAAGAAAAAAAAAACATTCATTATATGTACTCTTGTTTAATCATTTGAAAAATATTTTAGGAATAATCCACAAAGACAACCGCCATCAATCAATCCAACACTCTAAACATTCCATCCTTCCTAAGATTTATACATCAACCAAGATGAGTATATGATATATATTGCCCTTATACTTAATACATGTATATACTTCAGTAATTTTACAAATTTTCAATATATTTGTAACACATTTTAAAACAACTTAACCTTATGTCACACAATACAAGGTCATAATCCTCAGCCAGAAACTTGGTCGCGTTCATTGACCAAACTTTTATGAATGCCAATAACACAAACTGAGCACAGAAGGACAACTCAGGACTCTACCAATAACCTACTCCCCCCCACCAACACCCCTCCCACTAGCAGTACTGCTCAGGTTGCAAATAGAACTCAAACCAACACAACAACAGCTCAAATAACTAGGCAACCCAGTACTTCTCAAACACACATCCATTCTCTAAGACACAACTCATCACCTCCATCCCCCCACACTAGTTCACAACCGTTATACTCTACCTAATACTAACACAGATATCCTAACTTTCTGAAAAGCCAGTGAAAATTAATCTCAGACTATATTGCTGCATGCGATGTCCATTTTTCCGACAATAACATAACCCAGGGCAAACACAAAGTCACAATTTTTAATAGATATTTCTATTCTCGTTACGAATTTCGTCAGCTTACCCGCCTCTTGGAATCCAATTTGGAATTCGGTTTCTCATACGCAGAATATTGCTCAGAACTCAGGAAATTATTCAGTGACAAAACAACCAATACTTTCCACTTCCTATTCAAATTCCTAGAGTTTATACGTAAGCCCCCCTCCTTCTCATTCCACTCCACTGTGGCACAAATAGCAGATGTGTCTAAGATAATACGATCTTCCCTTAACGGCCCCTTCCCATGGGTCACAAGAAACACCCACGGAGTAAATCTTGTCACGATAGAGGAGGAGGCAAATTTCATTGAGCTCGCCATGTTTTTCATAGCATTATCCAGAAGGTGCGAGAGAGAGGCCCAGAGAGTTGACAATGACATAAATGACACCTCTCATTGTAAATACATCCTTCACATAACGGACAAGTGCGAGATAGATAGATTCAGCAAAGCCCAACCAGCTAAGTTAAATACAATCTCTCTCACAAACAACACACACACTCACCCAGCCCCTGTAACACAAGGGCACTCTTCAACCACAACCCTGCCAATTCCTGGTGTGATTATCACCAATCTAATTCCCACAATACTCAAGACTGCAGATAACGCTCAAGACAAAATACAATGTTTTCTATTCACAACACGACCTCACTCTCCGATGCAGACTGCAAAGCTCAACAATCATTCAGGACCCCTCTCATACAATATACAATGCAACCGACAACTACAACCACACAACCAACGTATGTAACAACGAGACAAGACCCCAAAGGTCGCCAGGCAACCAACGGCATACACACTGTTCCCTACACAATTCCAATAACCATTCAGATAGTAACTGCAACCGACAAAACTATCAAAGCATTACCAGACCCAACCATCAATCTAAACTATGTGTAATCCCCATGCCTTTAGCCACTTGTATAGCGAGTGCAGTGCTCAGAACCTACCATCGACGCACACCCACACTAAGTTCACGACCCGTGACACACCATCAGAGAACACAATCATCATCTCCCACACCACGGCCACAACCCTTCAATCAATAACTGAGATGCTCTTCAATCTACAATAGGAAGCAACAACCAAATAACACCCCCACATACACACAACCCTCATACACAAAATAGACAATTTGGGGAATGTTAAACAGCCTCCCGCGGCAGAAACCCATAACGTTACCCATAGATGAACCTGAGGCCCTATGCTTCAAGAGCACAGTAGGATACATCCCATGTACATTCCTAATAGACACATGCACAAAGACAAATATATTATCATAGTCCATATGTGCACAATTAGGAACCATATTAGGTGGTGTTCACCTAGACTTCACTTCAACTATAAATTTACTAATAACCTTCCCACCCACTACCTTTCATATAATCAAGGAGTGTACTCTTGGATGTGATGGCATACTAGTACTAGAGTTCCTAGGCAATCGCAATATTCTAATAAACATATATTCGGGATAGTAGTAAAGCTTTTAGGAGCTATCAAGAGTTTTTGCGAGAGTAGTAGAGCGTGTGTCAGGATTAGAAATGGAGAGAGTGAGTGGTTTGAGGTAAAGGTGGGACTTCTTCAAGGATCTGTTATGTCACCTTGGATGTTCAATCTATATATGGATGGGGTGGTGAGAGAGGTAAATGCAAGGGGGGTGGGTCAGGGATTGGAAATGGTTAAAGAAAATGGAGAAAAGTGGGAGATAAGCCAGCTGTTGTTTGTGGGCGACACTGCGCTTTAGCAGAAATAGAGGAGGAATTTAGGAAGTTAGTGACAGAGTTTGGGAAGGTGTGTGAAAGAAGAAAGTTGAAGATATATGTGGGTAAAAGTAAGATGATGAGATGTACAAAGAGTAAAAGTGGCAGCAGACTGGAAGTGAGTAGGGAAAGAGACTGGAGGAAGTGGATAGGTATAGATACTTGGATGCAAATGTGGAAGGAAAGGAAGGAGGGGAGGTGAAGGTGGAATGTATATTGAGAAAAGCAAGAAAATGCCTTGGTGGATTAAAAAGTGTAATTATAAATAGACATCTGGTAATGGATGCTAAGAGGAGATTGTATAAAGGAGCGATTGTGCCGATAGTACTGAACGAGGCAGAAACATAGAACATAAAAAAGGAGGAGAGGAGTTTGAATGTGTTTGAGATGAAATGTCTGAGAAATATGATAGGGGTGAGGAGGAGAACGGGGGTGGAAAGGGAGTTGGAAGATAGGGTGGATGAAAGAGTATTGGGATGGTTTGGACACATGGAAAGAATGAGTGAAGAAGACTAGTAAAAGAGGTGTGGAAGCCAGATGTGGAAGGATTGAAGATGAGGGGGCGACCTAGGATGAGATTGATGGATGGGGTAAAAAGGGTTTTGGGGGAGAGGGGAATGTCTGTTGAGGAAGGACGGGAGAGGACAGAAGACAGGGGTAAATGGAGAATGGTTATATATGGATGATGTTGTGATCCATGAGGTGGAATGGGTGGTGGATGGGGGGGGGAGTATGCGTGATAAAAATTTGACGCAGTCCAAATGGATTTCTCCCCGTCCTCTCCTTTTCTGCATGAGGGGACGGAGAGGGGAGTCGCCGATTTAATGAAGCGGCCTTGCTGTGGATGTGCTGTGTCTTGCGACACTGCTTCTGACCCAGGGCAGTGGACAAGATGCAGGGATGACCCGTCATCCAGGAGGTGCCAAAGTTAAAGGGAGGGAAGGATGCAAAGGGGAATGGAGTGTGATAGGGATGGAATGGGTGGGAGTGGTTTCTATGCCTATGTTTTTTTTTTTTTTTGGCTACCTCCCTTATAAGTGGGAAAAAGCCTTTGGTATATGTATGTATGTATGTATGTATGTATGTATGTATGTATGTATGTATGTATGTATGTATGTATGTATGTATGTATGTATGTATGTATGTATGTATGTATGTATGTATGTATGTATGTATGTATGTATGCATGTATGAATGTATGTATGCTTGAACCTCAGCCACCACCACAATATTCTTACATATAACCTCAGCTCCACCCTCGACCCTATTATGCCCCTCTTCGTACCCCTAACACAAACTTTATCTTTCTCACTAAACCAACAAGAATATGTGGTTTTGCTAAATACCACCTCATCGGACAATAGAGATACAGAGCAATTCTCCACACCCATACTCCCATCAATCGCTATATCCCTCAGTTCATTTGCCCTACTAATCCTGTTCCTCCTCATTGGTGGACTAGTCTATGTCTGTGCAATCCAACACGTTAGGTAAGTCCATAACCATTCCACACACATATATTACAAGAATAAGAAACACCCATTACTTATGTTACTATTTATATAGTACATCCCAGGATTATGTCTCACCAATGTAAGTTCATGGTAACACTTATTTATACTTACTGGATTAACAAATTTCATACATTTAAACTATAATACGCATGTAAACCAAGAGATGTTAGAATAATTCTCCCCTTTTTGTAGCTCGTTTCCACTCCAAAACTGTTGACGCATAGAAAAGAGTCCCGTTCCACGAAAGTAAGAGTGATTAAAAGTGCAGCTCACAGTCAAGAGTTTAGCTCCATCACAAGAGAACAAAAATGAGAATAATGATAATGTTCATAGGATCTCCTAGAGAAGAAAGAAATGAAAATAAATGGAACAAGAATTGGAGTTGGACACTCCACCTTAAGAACTAGCATTCCTTGGTGAAGAATTGAGCATGCCATGATACCTACTTGACTACACCCCATAAACTTATGACTATTTAATCCCCCCATAGTCTCCCTTCTAAGGCTCACAACAGGTATTTTGCCATATTTCCATTGTATATAAAAATAATCCTTCTAAATTAAATTCCTAATATAAGTGCATAAGGGAACTGTATTTGGAACTTTCCAAAAAGTATACTAAGGACTAGATACCCACGTACTAATACAGGGGCTAGGGAAATTATTGTGATGGGAGAGTAAATGGAAGGATTTAAAAATAAGATACAAACAGCATTGAAGATTATAAGAGCTGGTATGGCACCTGAGTTGGATGGATGTCATGCAGAGTTACTAAACAAACGATGAATGGTGATAGTGGATTGACTGGTGAGGTTGTTTAATGTGTATATGAGAAAAGATAATGTGCCGAAAGACAGGAGTGCTTCTATTATTCCGCATAATTCCACTTTACAATGGAAAGTGGGACAGGTATAAGCATAGTAGTTTTAGAGGGATGAATCGGTAGAATTCAATTAAAAAGCTATGTAAAAGGGTGTTAAATAAGTGAATTAGGAGAGTGAATTAAGGTAGTAATCGGGCATGAGCAGCGGGGGGATAGGAAAGATAGATGATACGTAGATCATATTTTTATGGTAGTGCAGATTTCAAAGAAGATTTGCTATAAAAAGGGAAGATTTTGGGAGCCTTTATGGATTTGAAGAGGGTTATGATAGGTTAGACAAGTCAATGGGTAGTAGAGCTTGTATTAGTGTTGGAAATTGTGAGAGTGCGTGTTTTAAGGTGTAGGTGGGGCTGTGATAGAGTGCCATGAGAAATATGTGTATGGGGAAATGTGCAAGGACCCTGTATGGGGCGAACACTTGAAATTTAAGGGCGGCATAAAGTAGAAATCTAAATGTGAGATGAAATGGAAGTACTTGAAAAGTATGGTTGAGGTTACGAGATAAAATAATAAATGAGGAGGTGAGGAGGCGAGGGAGTATGTAGGAATATTTAGACGGTTTGGACACATGTAAAGAATGAGCGAGGAAAGACTAGCAAAAAAGAATGTGTAAAGCTGATGTAGATAGGATAATTAAAAACAAAACAAAATGAGAACGAGATGGATGGATGGGCTGCATGGGTCCTTCAGTAAAAGGGGAATGTCTACTGAGTACGAAAGAGAGAAGGCAAGACACAAATGTGTGTGAGAATTAATTGTGAATAAACGATAAAAGGACACGTTCCGAGGTGATTTTTCTTTGTGATCTCTATTTTTGCATGAGGAGACGAGGAGAGAGGATCTCCAAGTAAGTTAAGTGGTGTGGCTCTGCCGTGGATGTGCTGTGTCTTGCTGTATTTTTTTTTTTTTTTACCCGGGCAGAAAGCGGTACACAGGGATAACCCTTCCTCCAAGAAGAGCTAAGATGAAAGGGAAGCAAATGAATGACGCATGTGAGTGAGATGGGTGGGAATGGGTGCATGCCTTGGCTGGTAATCTCCTCTACAAGGGAGATATTAAATCTCATATTACACCAAACTTTATTTTATTTCACTTAAGTCTATTCCTCTATTACTATCTTTTACTCGGGTATGTGATCTTTATAATTTGTATTAAATATTGTATTGATTTTCAAGTAATGATAAAAAAAAAATCCAAAACTGTAATCAGATATCACTAGAAAGTGTTCATGAAAAAAGGTTGAAAATGTACGAATACTGACAACAGGTAACTAGAAATTATTGGCTTTGAAAACTTTACTCTGAAAAAAGTGATTAAAACACGAGTATTCCAGCATTTGTACGACCCTTAATTGAGTTAAGCAGACACAATTATATTGCTTCTCTGATAAGCATGTTAATGGAATAACAACACCTATAGTAATTGTCTTTTGTGATGTGATTCTGATTAATTGTGCATACAATGCGAGCCACCGCATGATCAAACAAAATTAAAGAGATTGTGCAATATCGCAGAATAAAAACCCTTGTGATGTACCCTTTTCACGCGTACAGCTGTATTACAGAGAGATTTACATTCTCCATCAAAGGAAACCATTTTGAAAACTATATCTACGTTATATAACATGATATGATGATAACGTCTAGAGGACTGGGAAATCATAGAAAATCGAATATGTATGTATGTATAAAACACCAACAGAATATTCATTTCAGTTCCTAACTCAAAATATGCACCAATAGTTAGTAACTTTTTAAAAAACACCAGATTGAATTTAGTTACTTTAGCGGGAAAGAAAATTGGCAAGCTTACAAAGAAAAAAGAAAACTCACAAGAAAATAAAAGTGTTGTATATAAAACTCCTTTTGCAGGCTGTGCGAAGGCCGACATCGGTGAGACAGGACGCGGCCTTGACAAGAGACTTGAAGAAAACAAGAGGGATGTGAGATACCACGGAACATCAAATGCGCTAGTAGTTCACATCGACGAAGAAAATCATCTGCCGTATTGGAAAGAAGCCCACACATTACATAGGAAACTGGGAAAGAAGAGGAGGAAAGCTTTCGAGACGGCATACATTGCCAGCGAAAACACCACTAATTCTCGTGAGGGGGGTTATGTCCTGGTCTCAAACGTCCGCACAGCTGGCGGTTGGCGAGTGTGAGAAAATGATACTAGGTGAGGTCATGCAGAGTCGTCAGATCATAATGAAAGCTATTGACGGATTTTAATTCTTCTCCTGTGTTCAGTCCACTGAGGAAAACCCTAGAGGTCGAAACATCTGGTTCTGAATAAACTCATGTGTGTGTGTGTGTGCGTGCGTTCGTGTGTGTGTGTGTGTGTGTGTGTGTGTGTGTGTGTGTGTGTGTGTGTGTGTGTGTGTGTGTGTGTGTGTGTGTGTGTGTGTGTGTGTGTGTGTGCATGTATGTGTGTGTGTGTGTGTGTGTGTGTGTGTGTGTGTGTGTGTGTGTGTGTGTGTGTGTGTGTGTGTGTGTGTGTGTGTGTGTGTGTGTGTGTGTGTGTGTGTGTGTGTGTGTGTGTGTGTGTGTGTGTGTGTGTGTGTGTGTGTGTGTGTGTGTGTGTGTGTGTGTGTGTGTGTGTGTGTGTGTGTGTGTGTGTGTGTGTGTGTGTGTGTGTGTGTGTGTGTGTGTGTGTGATAATTGGGTGCGAATGTGGCAGGAAAGGGAGGAGTGGGGGTGGAGATAGAATGTAGATTGAGAGAAGCGAGTAAATGCCTTGGTGGATTAAAAAGTGTAATGAGAAATAAACATCTAGGAATGGATGCTAAAAGGAGGTTATATGAAGGAGTGATTGTGCCGACAGCACTATATGGGGCAGAAACATGGAACATAAGAGAGGAAGAGAGAAGGAGTTTGAATGTGTTTGAAATGAAATGTCTGTGAAGTATGATGGGAGTTACTACGCTAGATAGAGTGAGAAATCAGGGCGTAAGGAGGAGAATAAGGGTGGAAAGAGAGTTGGGAGATAGAGTTGATGAAAGAGTATTAGGATGGCTTGGACACATGGAAAGAATGAGTGAAGAAAGATTGGGTGCGAATGTGGCAGGAAAGGGAGGAGTGGGGGTGGAGGTAGAATGTAGATTGAGAGAAGCGAGTACAGTAAATACACTTGGTGGATTAAAAGTGTAATGAGAAATAGACATCTAGGGATGGATGCTAAGAGGAGGTTATATGAAGGAGTGATTGTACCGACAGCACTATACGGGGCAGAAACATGGAACATAAAGGAAGAGAGGAGTTTGAATGCGTTTGAAACGAAATGTCTGAGAAGTATGATAGGAGTTACTACGTTAGATAGAGTGAGAAATCAGGACGTGAGGAGGAGAACAGGGGTGGAAAGAGAGTTGGGAGATAGGGTTGATGAAAGAGTATT
>NW_027467712.1:966137-971137 GCF_046742065.1 Oratosquilla oratoria
TTTCTAATCCTGACACAAGCTCTACTACTCTCATAAAAACTCTTGACAGCTCCTAGAAGCTTTCCTCCTATCCCATAAATCTGCATAACCTCCCACAGTGCCTTTCTGTCTACCCTATCATAAGCCTTTTCCAGATCCATAAAAGCCCAAAAAACATTCTTCCCCTTTCCTATAGCTTTCTCACATATCTGTCTTACCATATATACACACACACACACATATATATACATATATATATATGTATATATATATACATATATATATATGTATATATATATACATATATATATGTACATACATATATATGTATAAATATATGTATATGTATAAATATATGTATATATATAAATATGTATATATATACATTTATGTATATACATACAGACATATATATATATATATATATATATATATATATATATATATATATATATATACATATATATATATATATATATATATATATATATATAGATATATATTCTGTCCGAGTAGTTAGAATAGAACAGCGAAATCCATGGGAATATTTCACGAAATTATTCGAAAGCATATTTAGTTTCCTAATTAATTCTAAATTTGGATTTTTTTTCGGAATTTGATATGAGAAGAGTAAGGTGCATTGCACCCACGGCGCACAGCAAAAACTCACATACCCATCATCACACCCACAAAGACACTCACATTCAGGCACCCACAGCCAGACACACACACATGGCTCGAAGGTGTTGTGGTAGAGCGCTCGACCGCATATTCAACGATCCTAGTTCGAGTCTCACTCATCCTAGTAGAATGACCAACTTGGCCTTCTGCAGACGTCCTCTGAAGCCCCTAGGGTCATCACACGTTCCAATAATTTTGGTGGAATTAATCAACTCATCCCTTCTGAATACAACGTTGTGGAAATTGTTATGATGTTCTTTGATTGCGCCCTCTTGTAGATGTAATGATAAGCGACGGCTGACTTTGCATCTAATAAAACCAATGTAGATATGGTTAAGAAGCTTACAATCCTCTGAAGAGCAAGTGTATTGGTACGCTACATTGGTTCTAGATGTGAAGTCTGATCGCCTAGATGAGTTGTTTGTCATGATCAGAGAGGAAATTCTGGGATTTTTGTAGTACATGAGAACTCCAATTTTGTTGTTCTCGCTTGTAGGGAGACAATTCATATGGATTATATCTTAAATGATATATATATATATATATATATATATATATATATATATATATATATATATATATATATATATGTATATATCGTAATTATTAGTATAGGTGTTTCTGTAATGTATGTTGATGTAGTTATGATTTTTGGTGTTTTGATTGTGAGATAAGATTCTATCTTATTGGTATTAGAATCAAAGTCAGTGTTGGAGTACCCATTGTTTGTGAGCATTTGTCTAAGATGTTGAAGCTCACTGTGTAATGCTTGCCACGAGGAACATACCGATATGACTCTTTTTACATAGACTCTTATGACACCTTTCTTGAAGTTGTCAGTGCACACGCTTTTGCCATTCATGCATTTATCTATGTTGGTAGGTTTTCGATGTAAGCTAGTAATAAAGCTGTTTGATGTAGAATCAACCAGCACATCCAGGAAGGGGAGTAGACCGTTATTATTCATTTCAGGGTTAAAAGTTAGGCCTGAAATTTCCTGAAGGCGGCACCGTATATTCTCTAACAAAACAGCAGAAGGGGTGCTGACAAAGATGTCATCTACGTATCTACAGTAGATAGATGGTTTTAACTCTCCGTCCTGAAAGACTTATCTTTCTACAGCAGATATGAAGGCTGGATGTGCTGGTTGGATGTACCAATATACTTGCTCTTCAGAGGATTGAAAGTCTCTTAACCATACCTACATCGGTTTTACTAGACGCAAAGTCAGTCGTCGCTTATCATTACATCTACAACAGGGAGCAATCAAAGAACATCATAACAATTTCCACAACGCTGTACTCAGAAGGGATGATTTGATTAATTCCACCAAAATTATTGGAACGTGTGATGACCATAGGAGGTTAAGGTAAGAGAGATATGTTAGAAAGCTATAGGAGAAGGTAAGGATATTTTTTGGGCTTTCATGGATCTGGAAAAGATTTATGACAGGGTAGAAGGGAAGACACTGTGGGAGGTTTTGCAGATATACGGGATAGGAGGAAAGCTTTCAGGAGCTGTCAGGAGTTTTTACAAGAGTATTAGAGAATGTGTCAGGATTAGAAATGGAAAGAGTGGGTGGTTCGTGGTAAAGGTGGGCTTCGCCAGGGATGTATTATGTCGTCCTGGCTGTTCAACTTATACATTGATAGGGTGGTGCGAGAGGTAAATACAAGGATGGTGGGTCAGGGATTGGAGATGGTTAAAGGAAATGAAGAAAAGTGGGAGGTGAGGCTGTTGTTGTTTGCGGACGACATTTCACTTGTAGCAAGATTAGAGGAGGGATTGAGGAACTTGGTGACAGAGTCTGGGAGCGTGTGTGAAAGAAGAAAGTTGAAGATAAAGTGGACAAAAATAAGATGATGAGATGTACAAAGGGTGAAAGTGCTAGCAGACTGGAAGTGAGCATTAAGGGAGAGCGACTGGAGAAAGTGGATAGTTTTAGATACTTGGGTTTGATTGTGGCAGGAAAGGGAGGAGTGGGGGATGAAGTAGAATGTAGATTAAGAGAAGCGAGTAAATGCTTTGGTGGATTAAAAGGTGCAATGAGAAATAGACATTTGGGAATGGATGCCATGCCTGTTCAATCTAAACATGGATGGGGTGGTGCGAGAAGTGAATCCAAGGGTAGTGGGTCAGGCGATGAAGATGATTAAAGAAAATGGAGAAAAGTGGAGGTGATCCACCTGTTGTTTGCGGACGACACTGCGCTTGTATAAGGATTAGAGGAGGGATTGAGGAAGTTAGTGACAGAGTTTGAGAAGGTGTATGAAAGAGGAAAGCTGAAGATATATGTGGGCAAATGTAAGGTGATCAGATGTACAAGGGGAGAGAGTGACAGCAGGCTGGAAGTGAGCATTAAGGGAGAGAGACTGGAGGAAGTGGATAGTTTTAGATACTTGGGTGCGAATGTGGCAGGAAAGGGAGGAGTGTGGGTGGAGGTAGAATGTAGATTGAGAGAAGCGAGTAAATATCTTGGTGGATTAAAAAGTGTAATGAGGAATAGACATCTGGGAATGTATGGTAAGAGAAGGTTATATGAAGGAGTGATTGTGCCAACAGTACTGTATGGGGCAGAAATAAGGAACGTAAGAGAGGAAGAGAAGAGTTTGAATGTGCTTGAGAAGAAGTGTCTGAGAAGTATGATGGGTGTTACTAGGTTGGATAGAGTGAGAAATGAGGTGAGGAGGAGAACGGAGGTGGTTAGAGAGCTGGGAGATAGGGTTGATGAAAGAGTATTGGGATGGTTTGAACACATGGAAAGAATGAGTGAAGAAAAACTAGTATAAGAGGTATGGAAGACAGATGTGGAGGGAGTGAGCATGAGGGGGCGACCTAGGATAAGATTCATGGATACGGTAAAAAGGGCATTGGGGAAGAGGGGAATGTCTGTGGAAGAAAGACGGGAGAGGACGGAAGACAAGGGTGAATGGGGAATGGTTGTATATGGATGAAGTTGTGATGTATGAGGTGGAATGGGTGGGGGGATGGTGTGAGGTAGTATGTGTGACAAAAATTTGACGCAGCCCGAAGGGATTTCTCCCTGTCTTCTCCTTTTCTGCAAGAGGGGACGGAGAGGTAGGATGCCCGATTTAATGAAGCGGCCTTGCTGTGGATGTGCTGTCTTGCGACACTGCTTCTGACTCAAGGCAGTGGACAAGATACAAGGATGACCCGTCATCCAGGAGGTGCCAAGAGAAGAGGGAGGGTAGAGGGTGGAGTGGAGTCGAGTGTATTGGGGATGGAATGGGTGGGAATGTTTTTTATTACTTTGTTTTTAGCTACCTCCCTTGTAAGGGGGAAAAAGCCTTTGGCACACACACACACACACACACACACACACACACACACACACACACACACACACACACACACACACACACACACACACACACACACACACACACACACACACACACACACACACACACACACACACACACACACATATATATATATATATATATATATACATATATATATATATATATATATATATATATATATATGTGTGTGTGTGTGTGTGTGTGTGTGTGCATATATATATATGTATGTATATATATATAGATAGATAGATAGATATATATGTATATATATATATATATATATATATATATATATATATATATATATATATATATTTGTGTGTGTGTGTGTGTGTGTGTGTGTGTGTGTGTGTGTGTGTGTATTCACTTGGTCTTTGGATCACGTGTTGGACTCGTGATCGACAGCTATTTCCCTCCTGGAAGAGAGCTCAGAGCTCGTAGGTCCGATCTATGGGTAATGCTATGACCTTGCACACACACACACCCCCAACTCCCCGCCCACGAGAGTTGGAGTAACACCTCTCAGCGCTGCGATACTGATATTATTTCAGCCCCGGGCGAGAGTCGAACCCGGACCTCCGTAGTGGCAGGCCAGAGCTCTAACCACAGCGCCATGTGTGTGTGTGTGTGTGTGTGTGTGTGTGTGTGTGTGTGTGTGTGTGTGTGTGTGTGTGTGTGTGTGTGTGTGTGTGTGTGTGTGTGTGTGTGTGTGTGTGTGTGTGTGTGTGTGTGTGTGTGTGTGTGTGTGTGTGTGTGTGTGTGTGTGTGTGTGTGTGTGTGTGTTTTGTGTGTGTGTGTGTGTGTGTGTGTGTGTGTGTGTGTGTGTGTGTGTGTGTGTGTGTGTGTGTGTGTGTGTGTGTGTGTGTGTGTGTGTGTGTGTGTGTGTGTGTGTGTGTGTGTGTGTGTGTGTGTGTGTGTTTGTATGTGTTTGTGTGTGTATGTTTGTGTGCGTTTTTTTCACCGAGTTGTATTTACCTAGTTGTATATTACAGTAAGGGGAGCTACTCTCGTGTT
>NW_027467712.1:983637-996137 GCF_046742065.1 Oratosquilla oratoria
GTAAAAGAAGAGGAGGAAATGAAGGGGAAAGAGAAGGATCAGAATGAGGAGGAGGAAGAGGATTAGTAGGAAGAACAGGAGCTGAATTAGGAGCAGGAGATGGAAGTCGACGAGCAGTAGTAGGAGCAGAAACAGGAGAAAAGGGAGGAGGAGAAGGAGGACGGGGAAGAGGAGGAGAAGTTTAAGGAGGAGGAGTAGAAGAAAGAGGAGGAGGAGGAGAAGGAGGAGGAGGAGGAGGTGCAGGAGAATGAAGAGGGGTAGGGGTAATTCTCAGAGTATGCACGGTCAGTGAAGAGGAGGAGGTAATAACGAAGAAAAATAAAGCGAGTGTATGAAGTGAGAATAAGGGCAAAGAAGAAAAAGTACGCAGAGGCAAGAGAAAGAAATAAAGTAGAAGAAATTAATTGCAGATGCCAAGAGTAGAAGATAAAATGAAGTATCACGAGATGAGAGGGGGTGAAGTCATGCATAAAAGAATAATTGAAAAAACAGATGGACAGAAGATAAATATATAGCATAAAAAAGAGAAAAATATAAGGCATAAACTGATGTGAAAGTTGGAGCTAATACTGGTCAGGAACCAAGATGGAGACAAATCTGGATACATGGATGAAAGAACATTAATATCCACTGTCGGATATGAAGACCTAACCTCACATTCTACTCAATTCTGATAGCGAATTCAGTGTTTATGATGATAATTACAATCTAACATATATTATCATCAGAAAATGTTTTGTTATAATTTCATAACTTAACACAATTTATCGCTGGCAAAATAAAATTCAGTGCTCTTAGAATAGTAACTATGGAAAGTAAAACTCATTAAAGTTTAATGGCTACTTTAGCATTTTTCTTTTCCTGGCTTACACCAGAATAAAGGAATCATTAAACCTTGGGAGTGAGACGTTACATAGATCAACCCATTATATCGTATTGGTTGACTTAATCATTTTCATCATGAAGGAATTGGGATGATTACGCTCAATGCAAAGAAACATTTCGGTCATAAAGGGTTACTCGTAGATGGGATTTTTTGAAAGTCATTTGATAATTTTCATTTCCTTTTCTTTTTATTAACCACGTTATTGAGCTCAGTTTTGCTGTACAAATGCTTGCGCACTCGAAGCCAGGCAGGCCGAACTCACGCAACGAACAACTTCGCAATGGTGTTCAGTCCTCTGACAGGATTAACTTTCTAATCACTGTTGTCGGAGTTATGGGCCTGCAGTTACCCGGCTTTGGGTTACCATTAATGTTTGACAAGTTGTTCTATGTATAAGTTGTCTTAAATTAGCCTATTATATAGATTTCTGACCGGGGTCTGTCTTATTCTATACTTTATTTTTTCTTTGGCCACAAAGGAAAAGAGAAAGATGCAAAGGAGGAGGGGGAATGAATAGAAGAAAAGGAGGAGAGGATTAGATTGAGGGGAAGTAAAAGGAGATGGAGGACAGCGAGGAAGAGGAAAAGAAGAGGTAGAAGAAGAATTGTAACCTCTTCTAAAATACCGTGTCTTTCTATTTTTTTTTTTTTTTTGTAATTTAACGCCTGCAGATGTGACAATGGCCTCGAAATGTTGTGCATTATACTCTGAAAAGTTTACTCCAGTTTTCTTTTTCCTTTATGAACTTTAGTGAACTATTGTGTGTTCTACCTGATTCTTAAAGGAAACTGATCGAGAACACAAGCAAGAAGGATGACAATGCGTTACTTGCCGTAGATTATAATGAAATTTCCATTAGAATCTGCCTAAATACACACGCGCGCGTACACACACACACACACACACACACACACACGCACACACACGCACATACACACACGCACACACACACACACACACACACTCACACACACACACACGCACACACACACGCGCTTACGCACACGCACAAACACACGCGTATACACACACACACATACACACACACACACACACACACGCACGCACGCACGCGCACACACACACACACACACACACACACACACACACACACACACACACACACACACACACACACACACACACACACACACACACACACATACACACACACACTTCGTGGCCTCAGCTCTCAGTCTGCTTTGTGACCTCAGTTAGAGAACTCGTTTTCTGCACAGACACCAGCTAGCGAATACATGTGAAATTTATATCTCCGAAGAATGATAAGTCATTGTGTTGTGTTTCTGTAATTGTATACGTATAGCGGTATATAGTTACAGATATAAGATATAGTGTAGTGTTCTATTAGAATCAGAACAGTATTCTGTTACTGTATTCCAAAGGTAGGAGTAACAGTATAAGGTAAGCAAAATAAGCTTAGTGTATTTAGTTTATTAGAGACAGTTTTGTTTTCTTTTGTTGATTTAAATTTTCTCTTTGCCGTTTGTATTGCTGAAGGAGGAGCAAAATGGCCTGTGAAGGTTGTGTGAGCTTGGAGGATCGTTTCAGGAAGTGTGAGGAGGAAATTTGTCCTCTCAGGAGTGCGCTCTGTGAGAAGAGTGAATCCTCCCCACAACCCAAAGAGCGTTCCACTTCTTCCCCTTCTGCCACTGCCGGACCGAGTGGCGCTCCGTGGGGTCCCGTTTGTCGAGCCCACGATCGATAAACGTGTGTCCTGTGGAGCAGCCGCTGGCTCTAGCCAATCATTTTGCTCTGTTGGAGGATGAAGTGGTTGAAAATCAGGCGTTCTTGGTGGTGGGGGACTCCATGGTGCGAGGCTATGACTACATCCTGTAGCGGAAGACTAAACGATTGCACCCAGACCATCAGGGAGCAAAGACGGACGAACTCGGTTACGATTGTTTATACGGGAGGTAACGATGTAGATAGGGTGAGATCAGAGGAACTTGTTTGAAATTAAAAGGTCCTCCTTCAGGAGATGAAGGAACATGGGAGCCGTCACGTAGTTAGCCTCGTGCTGGAACAGTAGAGCCATAGGGATCATTGAGAGGGACTCACGATTGTGCACGCAACTGGGATACCACTTCCTTGATCCTTGGTATCTCTTTTCCAGGCGTCATGACCTTACCCGCAGAGGCAAAGATGTTCTTACAAACCTCATTGTGGGAGTTTGTAATGAACTAATTCCTTTTTCGGGGTAGAAACTCAAAGGGAAGGAGAAATAGAGTGTAATGGGGAAAACAGAGTAGATAATAGCACTAATGTAAAACAAAATGCCAGTATAGGACAAAATATAATTTTAGGATATAATGTCGGTAGAGGACGAAATATTACATTAGGATGTAATGTCAAAGGACAAAATGTCACGATGGGATCTAATGACAGTGGAGGACAAAAGAGCACAATGGGATGTAATGATAGTGGAGGACAAAGTATCACGATGGGATGTAATGACAGCGGAGGACAAAATATCATGTTAGGATATAATGTCAGTGGAGGACAAAATATAATTTTAGGAAGGGATGCTGGGCAGAATGTCAATTAAGGACAAAATATCACGATGGGATGTAATGACAGTGGAGGACAAAATATCACGATGGGATGTAATGATAGTGGAGGACAAAATATCACAGTAAGATATATTGTCACTGGAGGACAAAATTTAATTTTAGAAAGAAACGCCATGAGGCCAGTGTGAAACGCGGTGACGAAGGGGGAAAAGGTGTACAAAATAGATCGGACGACCGTGAGTGACCAGATGTCCGTGGTGGGGAAAATTTTAATTTTGATGGGAGACATGTTAATGAGGCGTTGAATGTCAATGAAGGACCAAATATCAATATAGAGCAAGGTGTCAATAAAAAGAAATTAAAATGTAACGCATGATATTGAAACTCAAAACATCTCAAAAAGAAATAATCACGAGTTTCTTAAAACCATGTACTTTAATGCTCGTAGTATTAGGAACAAATTCCAAAAAATACAGGCGCATGTCAAAAGCGAAAATCTCGATATGATAGGAATAACCGAGACATGGTTAAATGTTGAAGAGCTTGAAGCTGAATTTAATATTGCGAGATTTAAACATTTTCATCAAGATAGAAACCACAAGAAAGGTGGGGGTGTTCTGTTGTTTGTTAAAAACAATGTCCATGCTTGTGTTTTAGAAAAAGCTAAACAGGATGCATATAATAGTTTGTGGGTAGAATTAACCCAAACAAATGGACAAAATATGAATGTAGGTGTAATATATAGGCCAAAGACATTATCATTAGCAGACGATAAACTGTTACTTAACTGTCTATTTTCTGCAACCGGGATTTATTGATAATGGGTGATTTCAATTTTACTGACATTGAATGGATGACCCTTAAACATGGCCATATAGGTAGTCGCTTAATTGATTTTCTCTGTGACAATTACTTAGTTCAGCATGTAAATAAGCCCACAAGACATGGAAACTTACTCGATCTATTAATCACTAGCCGCGAAAGCATGATAACTGATGTAGAAGTCGGTGAAACTGTTGCAAATAGCCATCACAATTTAGTTAGATTTAAACTACTAAAAAAAAAAAAGGATAGAATAGATACTTGTGTTTATAAAATACCCGATTTCAATGAAGCTCAGTTCATAGGACTACGTCTGAACCTCAGCTTACAGATGGGAAGCAAAATTGAGCGAAAGACCTGTAGATCAGATGTGGGAAATGTTTCAAAATACGCTCACTAAGATGATTCATACATACATTCCTTCTAAGGACAGACGCCCCCCAAATCAGGCTCGCCCAAAATGGCTTGACAAAGAAACTGAAAAAACTATTGTTAAAAAGAGATAGGCTTATAAGAAGTATAAGTCTTCGGGTGCATCTAATGACTATCAAAGTTATATACTAATACAAAAAGATAAAAAAAAAAGACAGTACGAAATGAATATTGCTAATAAATCCAAACAGAATCCCAAAGAATTCTATAGTTACATTAGAGATAAAAAGGTTGTTAGGAATCGTATTGGTACACTATTATCTACTGACGGTCAATTTGAATATTCAAATGAAGGAATGCGTGATATTTCTAACAATTATTTTAGCTCAGTATTCATAAACGAAACACCTCAAGGTGAACTCGAAACTGAAACCTGTGATAAGTTTAGGGTAAACTTACTAACTACGGTAAATATAACAAAAGAAAAAGTTAAAAGGTGTATAGAGAAAGTCAAAGTTAATAAAACACCGGGGCAAGAATCTTAAAGGAAATAAAAAATGAGATTGTTGTTCTATTAGAAATTATTTTCAAGAAATCCATCATATCCGGAGATGTCCCAAGAGAATGGAAGCTAGCTAACGTTACTCCCATATTCAAAAAAGGTGACAAAAAGAAACCAAATAACTACAGGCATATATGTTGACTTCAATCATAGAAAAAATATGGAAACAATCATGAGAGATGCTATCGGACATCATTTCAAAAGTAACCGTTTGATAAATGATACCCAGCATGGTTTCAGACGGAAACGTTCTTGCGTGACTAACTTACTCGAATTCTACAGCACAGTTATCTCAAATTATGACAAAAGAAACAGTATAGATTAAAAATATCTGGAATTTGCCAAAGCTTTTAATACCGTCCCACACGAAAGACTACTTACTATATTAGCTTCACACAGAATAAGTGGTAGCCCATTAAGCTGGACTAGTCTAATTAATTGAATGATCGAAAACAGAGTTGTTTTAAATGGAAAAACTTCTGGATGGAATTTTTTTACAAGTGGAGTTGCTCAGGATTCCGTTCTTGGGCCACTTCTATTCATAGTATATATAAATGATATAGATCATGGACTAAAATCTATTATATCCAAAATTGCTGATGATACAAAACTATGCGCAATGGCAGATGATCACTTAAAGCAATTAGATATTCAAGAATATTTATATAAATTACAGCAATGGTCTGAGAAGTGGCTAATGAAGTTTAACACAAGTAAATGCAAGGTAATGAACATAGGTAAAAATAACAGTAAGTACGATTACAAGTTATTTGGAAATTCGTTAACAAAAGTGGATAGTGAAAAAGATCTCGGTGTAATTATTAGTAACGATCTCAAATCATCCAAGCAGTGTATTTCAGCCCCTGAGAAGGCAAATAAGATCCTAGGACTGATTACGCGTTCCTTTGTCTTCAAAAGTCCATCAATCATTAACAAGCTATATAAATCGTTAGTTCGTCCACATTTGGAATATACTTTTTCCGTATGGTCACCAAATTTCATTGAAGACATTGACAGATTAGAAAAAGTACAATGGCGAGCCACAAAACTAATTCCAAATATCAAAAATAAATCATACGAAAATCGACTAAAACACATGAATCTGTTTTCCCTAAAAAAACATACTCAGAGGTGACTTGATACAGATCTTTAAGATTCTAAAGGGAATTGACAACATCAAAAGTGACAAAATTTTCACACTGAATGAGAATCCGACAATAGATTTAATCCGGAAATATATTTAATTTGGAAGTGGGTACAAACAACTTCGCCAACAGTGTAGTTAATGAATTGGATAAACTTCTTGCCGAGGGAGTGCGATGTACTTCAATTCGAAGCTTTAAGAATCATTTAGTTAAAAACACGTCTGAGAAGACAAATAAGATTCTAGGACTGATTGCGCGATCTTTTGACTTCAAAAGTCCATCTCTCATTAACAAGCTATATAAATCGTTAGTTCATCCACATTTGGAATATACTGTTTCCGTATGGTCACCGAATCTCATTAAAGACATTGACAGATTGGAAAAAGTACAATGGCGAGCCACAAAACTGATTCCAAATATCAAAAATAAATCATACGAAAATCGTCTAAAACATAGGAATCTGTTTTCCCTAAAAAGCGTAGACTCAGAGGTGATTTGATACAGATCTTTAAGATTCTAAAGGGAATTGACGACATCAAAAGTGACAAAATCTTTACATTGAATGAGAATCCAACAAGAATCATCGGTCTCAAACTGCCCGGAAATAAATTTAATTTGGAAGTGGGTAAAAACAACTTCGTCAACCGTGTAGTTAATTAACTGAATAAACTTCCTGCAGAGGCAGTGCAATGTAGTTCAGTTCGAAGCTTTAAGAATCATTTAGATAAATACCTAAATAAGATGGTGTAATGATTATAATTTATTCTATATTATTATTTTTTTATTATTATTTGTCTGTTTGTTTATTAATGTTTGCTTGATTCTCATTTATTATTAGTTATATGTGAGTTTATAATTATTTACTATTTACCTGTTTGTTTATCAGTTAACTGTACCTATGCATTTATTTATGTATTTGATATAATATTTACATTATTACAGTTTTTATTCATTCATTTATTTATTTATCATTATTATAATTTTTTCGTATCCAACTTAGATAAGGACCAAAAGGTCTCATGTCGGCATGCTCCACCTTTGTAATACTTTGTAATATATATACATATTTATTTATATATATATATATATATATATATATATATATATATATTGCAGTATTTCACAAATGACACGTGAATGTAATTTGCAGAAAAAAAAAGAACAACACTGGTAAATAAGAAACGTTGTCCGAACGTTTCTTATTTACCAGTGTTTTTTCTGCAAAATACATACATACATACATACATACATACATACATGCATACATACATACATACATACATACATACATACATATATATATATATATATATATATATATATATGTGTGTGTGTGTGTGTGTGTGTGTAGATAACTTATAGATATGTATATATAATATATATATGTATATACTTATATATAAATACACATATATACATATATGTATATATATATATATATATATATATATATATGGCCTCATTTACAAATGTGCTACTACATTTCTGTTTAGAAATATATATATATATGTATATATATATATATATATATATATATATGTATATGTATATATATATATATCCAATGTACGTAAACATCTGGAGTCTGGGATCCATATCAGCAAAAATGTAAACACCAGACCCAATTCAAGGGTTTATGTACCCGACGTTTCCATTTCCGCCCAAGAATCGTTTTCAGAGGATAAAATGGATACATGATCGTGAAATCAATTATGAATGGTCAAAGTGGTAAACCTGGGAAAGGTTCACACTCTCAATCACATATAGAAAGCAATCTTCTTTACAAAATTGAATTAAATGCAGATAACATGATAATGGGTCACCAACAAAATAAGTTTGTATGACTGATAATAAAAAATATGTAGCCAAATAACATCATTATGTAACCGAACGTAAACACACCAGAATAAGGTCCAAGTACGCAAACAGAGAAGGTGGACCAAATGTCCGCAATGAAGGAAATGGCAAGAAAAGGAGGAAAAGGTCTCAAGAACAAACAACTAAATTGCATTAGGACACATGAAATAACAAAAATATAAGATAAAAAAAAGTAAAACAAAAGAAAAGGAAGAAAACTAAATTTGAAAAAGGGGATAAAAGTCTGAAAAGGGGGAGCTAAAAGGCTGCACTGCAGAACATCTTCGATAAAGGAGGTTGAACAAAAGTCTCCTGGTGAACAAATGTCAGGTCGTAAAAAAAACAGACTAAAAATAAATAAATAAATAAATAGATAAATAAAACAGAATGCGTGACTCCTTGTCCTTAGATAAATAAGATTGATATTAATGCATCTGTTAATACAGTTGTTTGGTTTCCCATGCTTACAAGAATAGTCTTTTCCTTTTGTTGATTTATTTATGTAATGTTGTCACTCCATCCCAATCTACGCTGTGTTGATGTTCTGTAATGTGTTTGTACAGGGCCAATTTCGGATCTTCTCGCCTTACTGCACGTTGGTGTTCATGTACTCTTGTGGCTAGTTTCTTCTGGGTTTCTCCTACGTATTCCGTGTCACATTCCGTGCAGTCTATATGGTAAACTACACCGGCTTGTTGTATACATTCTTCAATGTCTTTGACATTGGTGAGATTTCGGTGCAAGGTATTGAGGAGTTTGTGTGCCACTTGTACTCCATAGTCTCGGGCTGCATCTTCTTTGCTCAAATTGTGGACTAGGTACGTGTATGATGTGTTCCCCATTTTGAATAACAACTATGTAGAACCGGCCATTCAATTTTAGATAGAACTAGAGAAAGATTACCAATTGCCGTTCATAGAAATGGAGAAAGATTACCAATTGCCGTTCCTAGACGTCAACGTCAAACACGAGGGTGACATCCTTAGGACAAATGTCTACAGGTAGCCCACACACACACACATATAGACTCTTGGATTATGATAGCTACCATCCTGATTGCCATAACAGGAGCGTGATCAGGACTCTATGGGACAGAGGAGATAAAGTCTGTTCTCCTGTAGAATCCAAGAAGGATGACAGGAAACATCTTTTAAAAATCTTCCGGAACAACGGCTATCCCAGCAGAACTATACGGATGTGGACGAAGACACGACACACCAACACCCCTGAACAAAGGCCACACATAACACCCAGAGTTACAATCCCCTATATCAAAGGTGCATCTGAGGTTACTGCCAGAGTTTTACGAGACAAC
This sequence comes from Oratosquilla oratoria, assembly GCF_046742065.1. Taxonomy (NCBI): domain Eukaryota; kingdom Metazoa; phylum Arthropoda; class Malacostraca; order Stomatopoda; family Squillidae; genus Oratosquilla; species Oratosquilla oratoria. Next base: position 993,128 of record NW_027467712.1, read on the forward strand.
GGAGACAAGTGGCGCACAAACCCTTAATACCTTGCACCGAAATCTCACCAAAGTCAAAGACAATTAAGAACATAAACAACATGCTGGTTTAGTTTACCGTAAGCGGCTGCACGGAATGTGACACGGAATGCGTAGGAGAAACTCAGAAGAAACTAGCTACAAGTGTACAAAAACATCAACGTGCAGTTAGGTGAGAAGACCCGAAATATGCTCTGTACAAACACACTACAGAACTCCAACATAGCATAGATTGGGATGGAACGACATTACACACACACACACACACACACACACACACACACACACACACACACACACACACACACACACACACACACACACACACACACACACACACACACACACACACACACACACACACACACACACACACACACACACACACACACACACACACACACACACACACACACACACACACACACACACACACACACACACACACACACACACGGAAAACCAAGAGCAACTGCAAAAAAATATGCATTGATCTTAATGCTATTTATCTACGGACGAGGAGTCACGCAGTCTAATTCCTTTGGTCTGTATTTTCAGTCCCAGTTTGTTTCTTTACGACCTGAAATTTGTTCACCAATTGGCTTTTGTTCGCCCTCATTTCTCGAAGGCGGTTTGCAATGCAGCCTTTCAACTCCCCCTTTTCAGACTTTCATTCCCCCTTTTTCAGTTTTAGTCTTCTTCCTTTTATTTTCTCCTTTTCTTTTTTCTTTCAAGGGTAGTGGGTCAGGGATTGGAAATGGTTAAAGAAAAGTAGGAAGTGAGCCAGCTGTTGTTTGCGGACGACACTGCGCTTGTGGCAGGATTGGAGGAGGTATTGAGGAACTTGGTGCCAGAGTTTGGGAGAGTGTGTGATAGAAGCAAGATGAAGATAAATATGAGTAAAAGTAAAGTGATGAGATGTACAAAGGGTGAAAGTGGCAGTAGACTGGAAGTGAGCATTAAGGGAGAGCGACTGGAGGAAGTGGATAGTTCTAGATATTTGGGTGTAAATGTGGCAGGAAAAGGTGGAGTGAAGGTGGAGGTAGAATGTAGATTGAGAGAAGCGAGTAAATGCCTTGGTGGATTAAAGAGTGTAATGAGGAATAGACATTTGGGAATGAATGCTAAGAGGAGACTGTATGAAGGAGTGATTTTGCCAACAGCACTGTATGGGGCAGAAACATGGAACATAAGAGAGGAAGAGAGAAGGAGTTTGAATGTGTTTGAGATGAGGTGTCTGAGAAGTATGATGGGGGTTACTAGGCTAGATAGAGTGAGAAATGAGGAGGTGAGGAGGAGAACAGGGGTGGAAAGGGAGTTGGGAGATAGGGTTGATGAAAGAGTATTAGGATGGTTTGGACACATGGAAAGAATGAGTGAAGAAAGACTAGTGAAAGAGGTATGGAAGGCAGATGTGGAGGGAGTGAACATGAGGGGACGTCCTAGGATGAGGTGGATGGATGGGGTGAAGGGGGTTTTGGGGAAGAGGGTAATGTCTGTCGAGGAAGGACGGGAGAGGACAGAAGACAGGGGTGAATGGAGAATGGTTGTATATGGATGATGTTGTGATGCATGAGGTGGAGTGGGCGGGGAGATGGGGGAAGAGGTAGTATGTGTGAGCAAAATTATATATATATATATATATATATATATATATATATATATATATACATATATAAATATACATATATATATATATATATATATATATATATATATATATTAAATATACATATACACAAAAAAGATAGAGAAACGGAGTCACCTTTTTTTGGGGGGGGACAGGAAGAGAAGGTGAGGAACCTACGCTAGGAGGAGCGAAGCTGCGCCCGAGGCCATTATCTTTGTACTATGCGCTTGGACTCGTGGAGCAGGTAACAGCCAAGGCTAGGAATCGTAAAGGAGTACGAGGTTTGAACCCACAACAAAACAAATGCGAGGTCAGTACGCTTCTAAAGAAAGGCAAAAAATAGTTCTTGAACCACTCACTCTGTTTTTAATATAGAGAACCCAAACTTGATATTATAGTAAGAAGGGTAACAACAGGATAAAAAGGGGGTAAACAAAAAGCACCCCCTCCCAGGTAGTAGACTAAATAGGTTTACGCCTGTCTACGTCACACTGTTAACGTCAAACTGTTTACGTCAACATAAATCTCATCATGACGTCCGACACCTATGTCTGCATTTTCTTTTTTTTTCATAATCATCTAGAACTTCATCTTCTCGAGTTCCACCTCCATACTTCTGCATTTGCATTTCACTCTATCTCTGATTCCGCGGCCATATTTACCTTTGTTTCTACATTTATTTCCACCTCTACTTTCATTTACATCCTCAATGCTGCTTTCAGTCTACACTCACCTCTATTTTCACCTCCAACTCTTCCTCCACTTCCAAATCCATCTCTACTTCCAACTCTACTTAATCCCCCATTTGCTTTAACATGTTTCTGGGTCTTGAGAGGATAAGGTACCTCGAGACCACAATTATGAAGAAAAAGAATGACGGGCAGAGACGGTAAAAAAAGAAGAAACAAAATCTCAAGTCTACGAAAAAAGAAAACACGAAGATGGTTAACTGGAAAAGATCAGAGTAGCTAAAAAATAACGACAAAATGAACCAAGAAAAATTCTGGGAACGAGAAAAAACAAATGTCCAGGGAAAAGGACAGGGCTGGAAAATATACGTGAAGAAGAAAATAGTTTAGCAAATTATAGAATATTATGAATGAATGGAAATGAATAACAGTAGGCAGAGATGAAAGAACATATGTTTTAAAAAGACACAAGAACTAGAAGGAAAAGGAAGAAGGCAAAGGGAAGGATAGACGACAAAAGAAATAGGATATAGAAATAATAGATACAAAATAAATAGTATAGCAGGATGAGAAAGAGTAAGAGGAAGAACAAATTAGATTAGGGGAGGGGATGAAGATGATGAAAATTTTTATGACAAATAAGAAAATTAAAAATAACCATACAGAGGAGGTG
>NW_027467712.1:998637-1006137 GCF_046742065.1 Oratosquilla oratoria
CTATGCATTTGGCTAACCTATATGGAGCACTATTGACACCTGATGTGATAGGACACATGGGAATTCCTGTTTTGTGGATTTTTGGTAAGCCATGCATTCTGGGTGGTATAGGTGTTTCTTTTAATAGATATGATAAGTTCTTCCCTTTGTCTGATTTCTTTAAAATTCTCCTTGCTTTTGTTGTAAACTTATCATTTTAACTTACAGTATATCCAACATATTTTTCTTCATAAATTTCACTGTCACTGAGAAAATTTAACATTTTATTATTGTAAACTTACAGGTTTATCACTACTGTGCCACCGCTTTTATCTTCACTAGTAACTATAATGTTTTTGCCTTTACTTATTTGAATCAAATCTTTAAGAAATATAGGAATTAGCGCTTGATAACATGTGGTTATACCTTGAATGAATCCCTTGTCTACATTCTCCATTGACCATATATAGATTTTGTTTAGTATTCACTAAATTTCTTTTTTGTGAATTCCAACATCGAATTTTATACCTAACGAGAACGCTTGAATTTCCGTGTTTGAAAGTTGTCTGTCTGAAAGGTTCATCACTAATTCTGGATTACCCACTTTGTTCCAATCACTATTATCACATAGCTGGATTAACTTTTGGCTCAATTTTTAAGTCCTTCACTTTGCTTAAGTAATTTATTCAGAAGCCACCGAGGTAATGATACCTCTTTATCCTCACTGCACAAAATGTTTAATCGATCTTGTGAATTTTCAATTACCTCTTCCAAGTAAGCTCTAGTTACATTTCCGAAAGGATGGTCTGTGTTAGTCAGCTGATGTTACCAATTGGTGAATGATAGGGGTTTGGCTAGAATCTTAGCTAACCTATGTGGGGCGCTTCTAATACTGAAGTCTAAGAGGTATCTCCGGTTTGTGGATCTTAGGTAGTCCTTTCATGGTCGGTCTAATACTATGTTGCTCACTAGCCTCGCGAAAACGTGAGCCAGCCATCCACAGAAGGTATGCACGTGCACTGCAAGAACTCCGAGACAACAACGATAGCTTAATCACAACAGCTGATAAAGGCGGAGGTATAGTGATCTTTGATAAATTGGATTATGTACGCAAAATGGAGGATCTCCTCTCCGACCCGTCCACATACACCAAACAAAACATCGGCAAAGCAAAAGAGGAAGCGGAACAATTCAACAGAACTGCGAGAAAGATTTTGAAGAGAACCGAAAAGGGTAAGAAAATGTTGCATCTCTTAGAACAAGATCCCAAGATACCGACCATTAAAGGATTTCCCAAGATCCACAAACAGGAGATATCTCTCAGTCCCATTACTTCAGGTATTGGAAGCGCCCCACATAGGTTAACTAAAATTCTAGCCGAACCCCTATCGTCCACCCTTGGTAACATCAGTGTTACGCACCTCCAAAATTCCACATACTTAATCGAGAAACTCAACAGCATAGACTTTTCACAGACGAGATTAATCAGCTACGATGTAACCTCGTTATTTACTAGTGTCTCCATAATAGGCACCATCAACGCTATCAAGGAAGCACTACACACTATCGACGAGAGTAGCCTACCGATCTGCAAAAGAGACTTCATGCAGCTCACAGAAAACTGTATGAGATTTGGTTCTTTCAGATTTGGCAACCAAGAATACCACCAGTTGGAAGGCCTTCCCATGGGATCTCCTTTGAGTGCAGTGGCAGCAAACCTCCACCTAAAGGTATTGGAGAGGGATAATATATTTTTTTCAATCCTCCCTAAAAGTGCACATTGACTAAGGTATGTAGGTGAATGCCTACTCATTTCCCCAACAGAGACTGTTGCTGAGGAGGTTTTGTCAAAATTAAATGAAGTAACTAATAATATACAATTCACTATGGAGATTGAGTCTCCTTGGTCGCCTGCGTTTTCTTGACACGGACATTATTAGACAAGATAACAAAGCACATTTTAGAGTTTACAGGAAGCCTACCAACAAAGACGACCTAATACATTTTTACAGTGCACATGACGAATGAACCAAAATAGGAGTGGTATTATTATTTTTTTTTCTCAGACCTCTAAGGATCTGCAGCAAGGAATTTCTCAAGGAAGAAACTCGCCGCGTCACAAGCACCTTCAAATCATTGGGCTATCCAGAGGGCTTACTATCCACTTCCTTACGTAAAGCACAAAACATCAGGGAACGGAGAGAACTAGTAAACAGGCAGGACAAACAAGACCTAGTCGTACCGGACTCGGAATTCTCACGTGCACTGTGGGAAGCTGTACGTCCACTAAGACTGGAAATAGTGAATGATACGGGAAGGAGAATCAAACAACTAATAACACCAACGTCAAAAATGACAAACGACCTCAGCGTCATATACAGGCTCCTATGTGGCAACTGTGATAAGTCATACTATGGTGAGAACCACAAGGGTCTACAAGCCAGGATAAGAGAGCACAAGGTGGACCTAAGATACCACCGCCTCTCAAACGTGATGGTGGCCCACGTGGAACAGGAAGGACATCTTCGCGACTGGCAACAGGCAGAGGTAATAAGGAAAGGATTAACAAAAAGACAAAGGAAGGTGATTGAAGCCCTATATATAACAACCAATGCCAACATTAATAAAAAAAAAAGTAGGGGATATAAAATGGGAAAAAATACAGCAAAATATGCAGCCATAAGGACCTGCCCCAGAACAGCGCCCACATAGTACGAGGAACTCCATCCGATGCCCAAACGTTTACACTTCCTGGGTTGAGGGCTTGAGGCCGGTTAGTTCATAAATATATATATTTTTGTTCATTTATTCATTCATTCATTTATTTATTTGTTTACTTATTTATATATTTATTTATCTATTTATTTGTTATTTTCATTATGTTTCATTTTATTGTTAACATTGCATTATTTTATGTAAAAATTATATTACTATTTATTAATTAAATTATATTTGATGTCATACAACAAATACGATGAGATGTCATATAGAACGTTACACCACTCCAAAAATTATCACATTATTTTCATTCTGTCTGGATATGTTATTTATATTATTATTTATTTATTATTTGCACTACATATATAAAATTGTATCAATATTAATATTTTTATAGAATCTTATATCATACAACAATATGCGATGTGATGTCATAGGACGTCACATCACTTCAAATTATCACATTGTTTTCATTTTACTTTATTTTATTTTATCTTATTCTATTTCATTTTGTCTGGATATGTCATCATTATATTATTTCATATATCGGGTATTTCACATTTTTTTTACACCACTCACTCATTTCACTTACACTATTACACCCTCGGTCAACATTCCACACACACCGGAGCTGTATCTGACATCTATGATTTATTAGCTACATTATAAAAAATAATTAAATTATTGTACACTGTATTAGAAATTGTAAATTGTTGTACAACAAAACGGAGCCCACTTCCAAGGAGGGAACGCGGTCCTATTCTTACTATGTATACCACCAGCTTCACCTCAGAGTCATATTCCTCTGAAGAAGCATAGAGCGGAACCGGTCAGGAATAAACTCAGTAACTCGGAACTAGACCCGTGACTTCTTTTTGTACCTTCACAGACACACACACACACACACACACACACACACACACACACACACACACACACACACACACACACACACACACACACACACACACACACACACACACACACACACACACACACACACACACACACACACACACACACACACACACACACACACACACACACACACACACACACACACACACACACACATATATATATATATATATATATATATATATATATATATGTGTGTGTATATATAATATATACATATATATATATCCATATATAGTATATACAAAGAATTAACAACTGGTGATTCTATTCAGGCATGACAACATACCTCGGGAGTAGATTCATTCCCAGGTTGAAGAATTTTAGACAACCGATAGCCTAGTGGTAGACCGTCGGCTTCGTGTTCTTCGTAAAAACTAAGTACGGACGGCAGTTAGCAGCCGACTTAATTCCTCGGGGATAGTTTCATTCCCAGGTTGAAGAATTATAGACAACCGATAGTCTAGTGGTAAAGCGTCGGCTTCGTATTCTCGCGAGCCTTGGTTCGAATCCGGGGACGACAGTCGGAATTATTTGATTGACTACACCGTCACTGGTGATTCTATTCAGGTATGACAACGACAAAAAGTCCACATAGTGAACGTACCAGCTTAACCACGAAACTACGACTGTTGTTAGTTCTTCGTAAAAACTAATTACGGACGACAGTTAGCAGTCGACTTAATTCCTCGGGAGTAGATTCATTCCCAGGTTGAAGAATTTTAGACAACCAATAGCCTAGTGGTAGACCGTCGGCTTCGTATTCTCGCGCGCCTTGGTTCGAATCCGGGGACGACAGTCGGAATTATTTGACTAACTACACCATCACTGGTGATTCTATTTAGGTATGACAACGTCGAAAACTCCACAAAGAAAACGTACCAGCTTAACCACGAAGCTACGAGTGTTGTTAGCTCTTCGTAAAAACTAAGTACAGACGGCAGTTAGCAGTCGATTTAATTCCTCGAGAGTGGATTCATTCCCAGGATGAAGAATTTTAGACAACCAATAGCCTAGTGGTAGACCGTCGGCTTCGTATTCTCGCGCGCCTTGGTTCAAATCCGGGGACAACAGTCGGAATTATTGTATATGTATATGTATATGTATATGTATATGTATATGTATATGTATATGTATATGTATATGTATATGTACATGTATATGTATATGTATATGTATATGTACATGTATATGTATATGTATATGTATATGTATATGTATATGTATATGTATATGTATATGTATATGTATATGTATATGTATATGTATATGTATATGTATATGTATATGTATATGTATATGTATATGTATATGTATATGTATATATATATATATATATCAATGTATATATATACATATATATATATATATATATATATATACATATACATATACATATACATATATGAATATACAGTATATGAATAAAAAATAAAATCCCCCTTACTCCCTAGATCTGTTTTTGTTCCCTACCTTACCTTACCTTACCTTACCTTACCTTACCTTACCTTACCTTACCTTACCTTACCTTACCTTACCTTACCTTACCTTACCTTACCTTACCTTACCTTACCTTACCTTACCTTACCTTACCTTACCTTAACTTACCTTACCTTACCGGGGTACCGTATCGACTTGGAAGTTGGCAACCATGGAGCTCCATCCCTGTCTGCATATGGCTCTTCTTAACAAGACGGCATTTATTATTTCTTCTCCTACAGACATCCTTAATCCGTCTACATATTTTCTGCTGGGTCTTCCTCTTGCTATTTTTCCTTCTACTTTTTCTGTTAGGTACGTATGTTGTAATTGTTGTTACTCTATTTTCATACATATACATAGGGAATGCCATAGCAATGGAATGGTATAATAGATTTTAGTTGATAAGAGTCCCCCACGCAACGGAGTTTCTATGATTTTTCTTACTATAATTAGTAAGAAGAATCTTTTAAATCTTCCATTGCACGAAAATTTAGTTAGACTTTCACACATTCTCAACGTTTCTAACATCAATATCGTGGATGTTAAACAATATCAAAGCAATTTTTTACGGGTTCTCTGAGCGTGACAAGTTCAAATTTACAAACACGTCTTGAGTCTTCCAGGTGAAATATGTTTAAACCTGCGGGTATCAGAATGTAAAAGAAAATATGAGACTGAGTTACACTGATTTGTCCCTATAACCAAGAGAGTTAAAGTAAAAGAAACATCAAAGGAGAAAAGTACATTATATCATGAAAGGAAGGAGCTCTGGTTGGTGTATGTGTGATGAAATGAAAGAGAAAAGAAAAACTTTAATGTACAAGACGCAAAGCTTGAAGGAAAACGTAGAAATTATAAAGGAAGAGTACATGAAAGATGACTTGGCACAAGGAACGACCGACAAGGGAGGAGGTCGAATGAGTGAAGAGAGAAAGAGAAGGTGAAAGAGAGGGAAAGGAAGGCAGATTAGGAAAGAAGAGGGTGTATGAGAGGAGAGCATATGAGGGGAGGGAAGAAAGAATAAGAGAGGTGACAGAGCAGTGAAGGGAGTGAAATAGAAGGGAATGGAATGGAGGGGAAAGGAAGAAAAGGGAACGGAACGAAACAGAAGGGAAGGGAAAGGAAGGGAGATGAAGAGAATGGATGAGGTGGGGATGGAAGGGAAGGCCAGGGAAGGAAAGAAAACGAAAAGGGAAAAGAGGGGAGGGGAAGAGAAGAAAAGGGAAGAGAAAAGAAGGGAAGAGAAAGTATGAGTGAAGAAAAAAAAAGAGAGAAAAGAGAAGAGAGAAAAGAAGAGAAGAGAAAATAGGTGAGAGACACGAGTCGACAGCCGAGAGACGACAGACGATAGAACGGGACAAACGCGAGACGGGACGGGACGGGGTGGAACGGGACGGACAAGGCGAGAAAAAAAAAAAGGCAAGAAAAGAGAATAAAAGGAAAGGAAAGAAAAGGGAAGGAATACGAAGTGTAGTGGAGGGAAAGGAGTAGAAGTAAAGTTAGAGAAAGTAAAAGAAAGGGCAGAGAGAGAAGAAAAGATGAGGAAAAAGAAAATCAAAAGTAAAGCAGTAGACTGAGAGAAAGGAAGACAGACAGAGGGACAGTCGAACTGGCAGACAGACACACGCACACACACGCACACACACACACACACGCACGCGGGGAGTTGGATGTGTGTGTGCATGTAAGGTCACAACATTACCCATAGATCGGTCATATATGAGCTCTGAGCTCTCTTCCGGTAGGGAAATAGCTGACAATCATGATCTAAGACCATGATGAATTTCACACTTACACAGACCGACAGGTAGACAGAGAGATGCAGAAAAATATAGGTATACAGAGACACAAAGACAGAGACAGACATACAAGTGGAGAGACAGACCAACAGGCAGACAGGCAGGCAGGCAGAGATAGAAAGAAAAACGGACAGATATACAAGCACACCAACAGGCAGACAGGCAGGTAGGCAGACAGACACACACAAACAGAAGTGAAGACAATCAAGCAGACAAGGAGACAAGCAATCACGCAAAGAGACAGAAGTAAAGTAGCAGAAAATATCTCTGGAGGCTTAACCCTTTTGCTCTGCAGAGAGCTTCCATTATCTGAATGAAATATACTGGTGGTAGTAGAATATGTGTAGAATTAATTAGTACAAGATTAAGGGTTTAATGCTATGAATGGTGGTAAGGTACAAATGCACAGAGTGAAATATGTAAGACTGAATGAACGAGCAAAGATGTGAGGTCGAAGTGGGAATATCAGCATCGTGAGGTGACCCTCAATGAACATGAGAGGAAATAAAACCTCGAGTCTGTCACCAGTGGAGGAAGAAAAATTAAATGAAAAACGGTAAAGCAATTCTCAAAAAAGAAAAAAGAGAGAGAGAGAAGGGAAGTG
>NW_027467712.1:1016137-1021137 GCF_046742065.1 Oratosquilla oratoria
GAGGAAAAATATAGGAGAAGAGATGAGAAGATATGAGAAGAGAAGAGAGGAGAAAAGAGGAGAGGAGACAAAAGGATAAGAAAGGAAAAAATATGGAAAGTTAGTAGAAGAGAGGAGAAGAAAGGAGAAATGAGGAGAGGAGAGGAGAAAAGAAAAAAGAGAAGAGAAGGAGAACAAAGAGGAGAGGGTATGAGAGAAGAGCGGAAGAAAGAGGAGAATAGAGAAGAAAAAATAGTAATATTCGTGTTCAACCATCGGTATGAATAATTAAACTCTCCTTAATGTCTACCTATACCCTTGCAAGAAATCACACAAATCTGCATACATGTCCTTGATTACGCTGGCACAGCTAGGATTAAGCGCGCCTATGCACGTATGAGGGCGAATGCACGTGAGAATCCGCAATTTGCATGCAAGCAGCAACTCAGCACAATTCAGCGAGGTCGAGATGATGCTCTCATCTCACCCGCGTTCCCGGGCCCACATGCCCACACGCCCACACACTCAGCCTACTCGCGCCCAGCTCATCCGCAGAACTCTACCCATGTATTGGTCCGCCCGTGGACTAGACAGGGCGTCCCCGGTCTTTTCCGACCCTCCAACGAGTCTGGAAGATTCCAGCGCCAAATGGGAATAAATTTGGCAACATCGCAACGTAGACCAGACTTAATGTATTGCTCCGCCCACGGGGGCAGGTACTTATGGCTGTTACGGGAGAGCCCAATGTGAGTGTGCAGGCACTCCTCCGTGCGTGCAAGCAACCAGAAGCATAAAGGAGAAGGGAAATGCAGAGAGAGAAATGGGAAGAAGATGAAATGAAAGGGGAAAGACAAGGCGAATCCGATAACAGGAAGAGAGAGATAACGAGTAACAACAATGTGAGGAGTTGAAAAGAAGAAGCAATTGTGTTTGAGAAAGAGAAATTGGAAAAGAAAAAATTCATAACGGAGTTTTGAAATGGAAGAGCAATGATAACGGAATTGAGAAAAAGGATATATGACGGAAAGAGGAAACGCAAACTAAAATGTAAAACTCAGCTGGAGTGGAAAGGGACGGCCATGATATGTAAGAGGAAAAATACCAAAGACAGGAAGAGGAAAGAAGTGGAGGATAAAGATGATGATGATGAGGAGGAGGAGAAGGAGGAGGAGGAGAAAGAGGAGGTCAGGGAGGAGGAAAGGGGGGAGAAGAGGGAGGAGGAGAAGGAGATGGTTGAGGAGAGGCGGAGAAAGAGTAGGAAGAGAGTAATAAGGAGAGAAAGAGAGTGAGGAGGGAAAAGGAGGAGAAACGGGAGGAGAAGAAAAAAGACGGGGGGAAGGAAAACGAGGAAGAACAGTTCTAGAGGAATAAAAGGAGGAACTGGGGGAGGAAGAGCTAGAAAAGGAGAAAGAAAAGGAAAAGAAGGGAAAGAAAAGCTGAAGGAGCGAGGAGTAGGAGGAAGAGCAAAAGAAAGAAGTCGAGTAGAAAAAGCAAAGTGAGAAGAATAAAATAAATGAAGGAGGAACAAAAAAGAAAGACAAGGAAGACAAAAAAGAAGAACAGAGGAAGTAAAAGAAAAATGAGGACTAGGAGGATAAAGAGAGGGAGGAGGACGAAGAAAAACATCAGAACAAAAGGAAAAAATAAATGAGGAGCATGTCAGGAAAAGAACGAAGAGTAAGACGAAGAGTATAAAAAAATCATGAGAAGGAAAAATCGAAAATAGAGTACCAAGAAAAGGAGGAAGACGAAGAAAAGGAAGACAAGAAGTAAGAGAAATAGGAGGAAAAGAACGAGAAAGAACAGGTGAAAAAGGGAAATAAATAGGAAAAGGAAAAAAAGATGTAATATTTATATACATACATACATATACCAAAGGCTTTTTCCCCCTACACGGGGGGTAGCCAAAAAGAAAAAGGTATAGAAAACCACTCCCACCCATTCCATTTCCTATATATTCCACTCCCCTCCACCCTCCTCCTTCCTTCTTATCTTAGCACCTCCTGGATGACGGGTCATCTCTGCATCCTGTCCACTGCCCTAGATCAGTAGCAGTGTTGCAAGACACAGCACATCCACAGCAAGGCCGCTTCATAAATTCGGCGACCCCACCCTCTCCCTCCCCCCATGCAGAAAAGGAGAAGACGGGGAGAAATCCCTTCGGGCTGCGTAAATTTTTTTTCTCATACATACTTCATCACCCCTCATCACCCACCCACTCCCCCTCATACATCACGGCATAATCTATACACAACCCCTCTCCATTCACCCTTATCTTCTGTCCTCTACCGTCCTTCCTCCACAGATATTCCTCTCTTTTGTAATGCCCTTTTCACCCCATCCATTCATCTCATCCTAGGACGCCCCTCATATTTACTCCTTCCACCTCTGCCTTCCACACTTCTTTTACTAATCTTTCTTAACTCATTCTTTCCGTGTGTCCAAACCATCCTAATACTCTTTCATCGACCCTATCTCCCAGTTCCCTTTCCACCCCTGTTCTCCTCCTCACCGCCTCATTTCTCACTCTATCCAGCCTAGTAACCCCTATCATACTCCTCAGACATTTCATCTCAAATACATTCAAACTCCTTCTCTCTTCTTCTCTCATGTTCCATATTTCTGCATCGTACAATGCTGTTGGAACAATCACTCCTTCATACAACCTCCTCTTAGCATTCATTCCTAGATGTCTATTTCTCATTACACTTATTAATCCACCAAGGCATTTACTCGCTTTTCTCAATCTACACTCTACCTCCACCCCCACTCCTCCCTTCCCTACCACATTCGCACCCAAGTATCTAAAACTATCCACTTCCCCCAGTCTTTCACCCTTAGTGCTCACTTCCAACCTGTTGTCACTCCCTCCCCTTATACATCTCATCACTTTACTTTTGCCCACATTTATCTTCAGCTGCCTTCTTTCACACACCTTCTCAAACTCTGTCACTAACTTTCTCAGTCCCTCCTCCGATCCTGCTACAAGCGCAGTGTCGTCAGCAAACAACAGGTGGCTCACCTCCCACTTTTCTCCATTTTCTTTAATCATCTCCAACCCCTGACCCACTACCCTTGCATTCACCTCTCGCACCACCCAATCCATGTAAAGATTGAACAGCCAGGGCGACATAACACATCCCTGATGAAGTCCCACCTATACCTCAAACCATTCACTGTCTCTATTTCTAATCCTAACAGAAGCTCTACTACTCTCATAAAAACTCTTAACTGCTCTTAACAGCTCTCCTCTTATCCCATATATCTGCAGTACCTCCCACAGTGCCTTCCTGTCTACTCTGCCATAAGCCTTTTCCAGATCCATAAAAGCCCAAAAAACATCCTTACCTTTTCCTATAGCTTTCTCACATATCTGTCTTACCACAAAAATCCGATCTACACAACCCTTACCTGTCCTAAACCCACACTGTTCCTCACCAATTACTCCCTCTGTTCCTCTCCTAATCCTCTCAATCAAGATCCTCCCATAAGCCTTCCCAACTACACTCAACAAGCTGATCCCTCTGTAACTACTACACTCACACTTGTCCCCCTTTCCCTTGTAAAGTCGAACTATACAGGCACTCCTCCAGTCCTCCGGCACTCTACCCTCTCTTAAACAAATATCAAATAACCTCACCAGCCAGTCCACCATCACTGTACTTCCTTTCTTCAGACATTCTGCATGGCATCCATCCAGACCAGTTGCCTTACCTGCTCTCATCATCTTAACAGCTGCTTCCACTTCATCCTTCCCTATTTCTCCTCCATATTTCTCACTCATCACACTCATTTTCTTAGCGCTTCCCACTACAACTACCTTTCCCTCCCTATCCTCCTTCACACTTAGCAGCTCCTTAAAATACTCTGCCCACCCTCCTCTCACTGCCTTCTCTTCCATTATCATCTCTCCATCTGTACCTTTTACCTTTTCTTCTCTACTTGATTCGCCTTCTCTTCCTCTCTTAATATCTTTCCAAAACATCTTCTTATTACTTTCAAAATTTTCTGTCATATTCTTACCCCATTTCACATCTGCTCTCCTCTTTGCTTCCTTTATCTTATGCTTAACTTCCCTTCTCTTTATTCTGTACCTCTCATACGATTCCCTTGTCCTAATTTGTAGCCAATCTATGAAGGCTTGCTTCTTCTCTTCTACGCCTTTCTTTGCTTCCTCATCCTACCACTCTCTACCCTTCCTTCTATTTTTTCCCGCCCTCCTTGTTCCACACACCATCTTTGCTCACCTTATGACTCCCTCCTTGAACCATCCCCATTCCTCTTCCACTCCTAGTTCTACTATATCCTTCACTCCCTCCCACTCCTCTCTCAGCTTCTTCTTATACTCAATCTCCTTTTCTTTCTCATTTAAGCAGTTCACTCTAAGTACCTCCGTACCTTCTGCCCTTTTCCTCTTTCTCCACCTATTCTCCACTCTCAATTTACCTTCCACCAGAAACGATCTGATATTCCCCCACTCTCTCCACTTAGAACATGTACATCCTTAACTCTTCCTACCATACTCCTGGTCACCACTATATAGTCCATTAACACTCCATCTGCCACCCTTCCCTTCACCACCCTCTCCTATGTGTACTTATGATTAACTTTCTTCCTAAACACTGTATTTGCTATCATCAACTCTCTTTCAAGACACATCTCCACCATCAGTTCTCCACTACGATTTTTACCTGGAACTCCCTACTTCCCAATCACTCCGTCTATTGGTTCATTTCCTACCTTACCATTAAGGTCTTCCAATGAAATTACATTGACATTTCTCCCTAATACCTCCATGCACTCATTTAAATCTACCAAAAAAAACTCCCTTTTCTCTACGCTCTTCTCACTACCAGGCTCATACGCACTTACAAAGGCCAACATCTCCTTCCACTCTACTATACGCTTACCTATATCTTAAATTTCTAGTTTAGCTACCCCTTCTCTCCCTCGTCCCCTCTTCACTCCTGAGCACATCCCAACTACACTCCCAAACTCACACTCGCCCCTCCTTTTCATTT
>NW_027467712.1:1028637-1036137 GCF_046742065.1 Oratosquilla oratoria
CCTCCTCCTTCTCCACTCCCTTTCCTCTTCTTCCTTTTCCCCTCTTCTCTTCTTACCCATTTTCCCCCTTCCTCTCATCTTCCTCCTTATTTACCTCTTCCCCTTCCTTTTCCCTCTACCTTCCCCTTGCCCTTTCTCTTTTTTCGCATTCTCCTTCACTTCTTCCTCTCCCTCCTCCTCCTCCTCTTTCTCCTTTTCTTTTCTTCTTTACCTTCTTCCTCCTATTACTACTCTTCTTCCACCTCTTCCTCTTTATTTACCTCCTCACCTTTCTTCTCTTCCTCCTTTCCTCTTCCTTTTCTTCTTCTTTCTCTTCTTTTACAAAACCTTGCATTCTTCCTCTCTCCCCCACAGCAACAAAGACGTCTTGTTCTCATGCATCGCCCAATTGCCCCTCTCACGAGAAGGACTTTCAACTCCATGGTCCTGCTTCTCTCACGCGCGTGAGCCTTAGGCGCCCTAGCATTGTTCTTCTCACGCGCGTAAGTCTCACGAGCCTCCTAGTGAGACACGAGCTTAACGGTGGAGTCATTCATTACTTCAAAGGGTCTTTACGACCTTCTCCTGAACCAACTGGGTCATACCATCTGGGTTACACAGACAGCTGGGCTAAGCCATCTAGGTCAGGCCGTCTGGGTGCTGTGGTCTAAGGTTCTTAAAACCCTTTATGGTCTTCAGTATAGTTTCCACTATACAAAGATAATGCATTTATTGCTGAGAATCCAATATACCTTTTATGTACAAGGAATCATCCGAGCCTGTGAATATTATATGAACTAATATATCCAGCTACATGAAACTAACATTATCTATGCAGAGTGAAGTCTTAGTGAATAGTAATGTGCATATTTGTCAACAATCTTTATAGCTAGGAAAGACATACGTTTCTTTTTCCTTTACCTCAGTTTTTATTGCCGGGTATGAGGACGATGCTCCTGGGAATAAATGCATTGGTGTTCGAACGACAGGATTTAGAATCATTGCGGTGGAATTTCTTTTCTTTTCTTTATCATCAGTGTACGTCCACAAGTTGTATTCAAGAATTATTGCCCGCATGTAACCCATCCGCTGTCCGCCTACATGTTCTATAAAGTTTGTTTTATCATGTCTCAAAATGTTTCATTTAAAAGAGAGGTGCACTTGTAATAATGTAGTTCAAATGACTCGCATTGTTCACTCTGTCTCGGTGAATTCATTCATTCATTCATTCATTTATTCATTAATTTGTTAATTTATTTATTCATTCATTTATTCATTCATTTATTCATTCATTTATTCATTCACTTATTCATTCGTTTATTCATTCATTTATTCATTCATTTATTCATTCAATTATTCATTTATTCATTAATTTTTTCATTTTTTCATTTATTTATTCATTCATTCATTCATTCATTCATTCATTCATTCATTCATTCATTCATTCATTCATTCATTCATTCATTCATTCATTCATTCATTCATTCATTCATTCATTCATTCATTCATTCATGCATTCATTCATTCATTCATTTATTCATTTGTTTATTTATCTATATATTCATTTATTTATTTATTGAGTATACTGCATTCCTTAAGTCAGACGATAGCATTCAGATGGAGGAGGGTCATCTAATTAAGGAAAGGGGTCAATTTTTCATGGGGACCCTAGGGTCACACATCCTTTCAACTCAGAGTGAGTTTTTTTTTTTTTTTATACAAATTTCATTCTAAGTAAGAACAGGCGATTTTATGCAGCTCAGGAAGTAGAGTTCAGCCTGGAGGGGTTTTGATAAATGGAAACCCACATTCTCCGGTGCATAGTCGATTCATTGACCCAAAGCTCCCTGAGCATGGCTAGGGTGGGGCAGGATGAGACGTTTGGTGTCCATTGTGTGATAGCACCCGAGGTAGTTTGTTTTGGTGGCAAAGCTTATTCTGTATAATTTCATTACTGGATGGTAACCTAAACGTAGTCATGCTAGACTGGTTCCTGCTTCACTTGAGAGAGACTTTCCTATCAGGAGGAGTTTCCTTCGCTAGAGGAAACAACCTAACAGCAAAGATCCAGACACCGCCTTCACAGGGCGATGCGGCCCCAAGGAGCAGGTACCTGGTTTCCCGGTCGGGTCAAGAAAATCTTCTCTCTCTCTCTCTCACCATCTACCAACGTAACTTCTCTCTTTCATCGAGGGAGTTACTTTTGTCGTTTGAACACATTTAACTTTTTTTTCAGTGTGTACATTTTACACAACCTGATGACATGACAAACAACTTTACCTTGTCAGATGTATTACCAGATTTTACTGCGCTAGACAAAGAAAAAGAACCTAACGTTAATCACAACAAATTCATTTGACATAAGGCAAAATTGTTTAGTGTAAGCTCGAACAAAACTTCCTTCACAGTGCTCGCGGGGTTAGGTGTCCTTTTTATTACGCGTTCCGATACTTACAATGCATTACATAATGTTTACTAACACCAAGTCATCTCATGCGTAGGGAAGTGTGGATTGTACTTGACGTTACTTTGTGTAAATAACAGGTAATTAATAAGAAGGAAATAAATAAAGCACGAGAAATCGTTTAATTTATTAAACAAGCAATTTATACAATTAAAGTGCTTATAAATGGTCACAAGGTGAATAACTAATACTTGGTTGACATCACCTTTGCTTTTTTAAATGCAAGAATCCTTCTAGGTATTCTAGTGATTAGTTCACGAATATCTTCTTGAGGGATTTTTTGCCATGTATCCTGTAGTAATCTTAAGAGTTCGGGCTTTGGAGATGGCTTCCTGTTTTTTTTTTTTTTTTTTTTTTTTTTTTTTTTTTTTTTTTTTTTTTTTTAAGTTGTCGGTCTTATATGCCCCAGAGGTATTGAATAGGGTTCATATTCGGAGACTGACTTGGCCATGAAAGTTCCATGATCCCATTTTGGCTCAACCAATTTTGTGTTGCTTGAGCAGTGTGACAAGGAGCTTCATCTTCCATAAAAAGGAAGATATTTTTACTCATTCTACCACTGAAGAATATTGAAATGAGTTCTTTCTTTAATATAGAAACATGTTTGCCTGAATTGATATTTCCTTGACACTTCACAAGCTCTGATCGACCATCCCTCCAAATTGCACCACGCACTAGTATTGAAATTCCCCCATGTTTCACTGTTGACCCCAGTCTTTTGAGATCAAATTCTTACCTACAGAGTCTCCAGACCCACACTCTTCCACTGTCAGAAAATAATGCGAATCGTGACTCATCAGAGAAATGACAGTGCCCCAAAAGGCCACAAGTCTCTCCACCATCTCAATAGCCCAATCCTTTCTGTGTTTGATATTGGCTGGACGAAGGAGTGGTTTCCCTTTTACAGCTCTGCCATAGTAACCCAGCTTGTGGAGATACCTGACAGCTGTTCTGGGACTGACATCAGCTTGTACTGCTATGTCAGAGGCCTTGCAACGTGGATCCTCTTCGACATTTCTTTTAACAAGACGCAAGGTTCTTTCTGATTGCCCGGGACGACCTGAATGAGGTTTTGTGCCCTTCTTGCTCTCTCTGGTGAATTGTACGGTCACTCTACTAACAATAGAAAGGGATATTGACAGATTTTCAGATATTCTGCGTTGACTAAGTCCACCTTTATGTTGACCCACAATACGACCTCTGTGAAATTCAGATAGGTCTAAATCTAGGTAAATATAACATACTAGGTAAATTTGAATAACAGACATTAAATAAGAGCATATATGCAAGTATGCATATATGTACATGTATGTATGTATGCATGTATGTACAGGTGTGTATATATGCATGTATGTATGTATGTATGTATGTATGTATGTATGTATGTATGTATGTATGTATGTATGTATGTATGTATGTATGTATGTATGTATGTATGTATGTATGTATGTATGTATGTATGAACACTACAAATTCTTAATGCTCTTAAATAGAGGCCCGAAGCAACACTTAGTTTAACCCTTTCTGGATGGTAACTAAAAAAATGTAAATAGCTACCAGTATGCGTGGGCTTTCTATATACTGTAAAATCCAAATGTCCATGACTTCTGATCACTAGTATGTCCAGAAAGGGAATGCTGTTGTCCTCTTCCCATTCGACTTTAAATTTTATACTAGGTGACAAATTATTAAGCTTGATGTAAAAGTCATTAAATGGTCCCGTTTTGGGACGATAGTTGGGGACCATTTAATGACTTTTACATCAAGACTTTGAATTTTATACTAGGTGACAAATTATTAAGCTTGACGTAAAAGTCATTAAATGGTCCCGTTTTGGGACGATAGTTGGGGACCATTTAATGATTTTTACATCAAGCTTAATAATTTGTCACCTAGTATAAAATTTAAAGTCGAATGGGAAGAGGACAACAGCATTCCCTTTCTGGACATACTAGTGATCAGAAGTCATGGACATTTGGATTTTACAGTATATAGAAAGCCCACGCATACTGGTAGCTATTTACATTTTTTTAGTTACCATCCAGAAAGGGTTAAACTAAGTGTTGCTTCGGGCCTCTATTTAAGAGCATTAAGAATTTGTAGTGTTCAATTTTTAAATAAAGAATTAGATACAATAAACTTACAATTGAGCAAATTAGGTTATCCAACTTGGTTGTTGACAAAAGCTCTTAGCAAGGCAAAAATCAGCTATTATAAGAACTCTTCCCAAACAAACAACCAGCACAATTGGGACAATACTTGTATAAAGATCCCATACAACCATTTATTGGACGAAGCTTCTAATATGTTACCACAAGATAAGATTAAATTGGTCTTCAACTATCCTAATAGCATTTTTCATAAGGTAGTAAATATACATCAAAAACCCAAATCAGATAATAACCCAGGAGTATATAAACTACCGTGTAAAGACTGTAATGAGGTCTACTGGGGTCAAACTGGTAGGGACCTCAACACCAGAGTAAAAGAGCACAAAAACTCTGTCAGGTATGCACAAAACAACTCCGCGGTCTTCCTCCATACATCAACAAAGGATCACCGCATAGATTGGAACAATCCAGAATTAATTTATAAATCCAATTGTAGCTTCAGGAGAAAGATAGTTGAATCTTTCCTCATTAAACACTTGCCAAATTTCAACACATCAAAAGGGCAATGGTCACCTGATTGTATAACAACTTATGCTGTGAATAAAATATTACCATTACCGAATCCGCCCCACCTCGGACATGTGACTTGAGCCACCTCCCCTTGTTCCTACTTTGTACCTCTCTCACTGTATAAATTCTTGTACATCTTACCTTGTATCCATTCTGCTGAAGAGGACCACAGTAGTGGTCGAAATATACAGTTCGTCTGTCTCCTTTGCTTTGTTTCTCCGACAGTGGGTAATTAAAAAAAAAAAAAAAAAAAATATATATATATATATATATATATATATATACATACATATATATATATATACACACACACATATATATATATATATATATATATATATAAATATATGATAATGATAGTTTAAAGAAGTAAAATAAAAATAATCTAATAAATATATAGAATAGATAGATAAACAGAAAATCTACAAATGAATAGATGAATACACATACAAAATAAAATAAAATATTTATAGCTGCATAGCTAAATAAATACACATATATCTAAATATAAGAATGATAAATGAATATATGAATAAATTAATAAATAAATGACTTAATAAGTTCATTAAAATGAAAACCGATAAACACTAGGATGTGCATACGATAGACACCTACTGAAAAGGATGTAAACAGCACACTGATGGTACAGACTAATGGCAAACCCACAAGAGACTGCGCTTAAGCTATAACGTGGTAAAGTGTGTACTAAAACAGTGATTACTACCTGGTGATAAAGTGTGACTTTACTTGTTTGATGAGAGTCCTCAACATCAAAGGCTCACAGGGCCCCAACGTCTGGTAAAGTCCCCTGGATTAATTGTTGGATGAAATGGAAGTATTTCCTAAAATAGAAAGTCCCGCGCAATCTCTAAGTGAATAATCAAACGCGATCCATATCTCTCGTCCGACGATATGTTTGAGGAATGAACAAAAATAAGTCAAACTTATCTTTCGAAAGGAAACAGAGATATATACAGACAAACAGATAAATGTGCAGACAGACAGATGGATAGACAGATAGATTGATATAGAAACAGACATACAGACAGATAGACTGACAGACAGACATTCAGGGACCAACAAACAGACAGGAAAGAACAAACAAGGACAGACAGACAGACAGACAAACAGACATACAGACAGACAGACATTCAGGGACCGACAAACAGACAGACAGACAGACAGACAGACAGACAGACAAAGACACGAACAAGCAGACACAGATATAGACAGATAGACAGATACAGGCAGGCAGGTGCAGAGAGACAGACAGATAGAGAGAAAGACAGAAAGACTGAAAGAAAAAAAGAAAGAAGGACAAAAAGAGAGAAGGTAAGATACAAAGACACAAAGACAGATATAAAAATAGACAGAAAGGCAGAAAAAAGGAGAAAGAC
This sequence comes from Oratosquilla oratoria, assembly GCF_046742065.1. NCBI lineage: Eukaryota > Metazoa > Arthropoda > Malacostraca > Stomatopoda > Squillidae > Oratosquilla > Oratosquilla oratoria. The sequence goes on from NW_027467712.1 coordinate 1,035,159, forward strand.
AGAAAAGACAGAAAGTCGGAAAGACGGAAAGACGAAAAGGTGGAAAGGCGAAAGACAGAAAGAAGACTGAAAAACAGAGACACAGAAAAGCTGAGACAGAAAGACTGTAAGACTCAAAGACAAATCAGAAAGACAAAAAGACGAAGTCGGAAAGATCCTACACAGAAACAATTCTACAAAGAGAACACAATACTAAGAGGCCTGGTAGACTGAATGAAGAACTTATGAGGACAAATGGCGCTGCCAATACTAGTACTGTATATCATTTGCCTTCTCTGAGGCAGAAATACAACATTCACATGTTTTAATGTCCTTACTGATAGTCATATCAAAATCCTCTTCGTTCTCCATTTTTTATGAGGAATTTGTTGTGTTACTCAGCATGTGTCAATAATTTAAATTTCGGTTGAAATTTGCCATTTTTGACACTATTTCTCTAGTTTGTCGAAATCTCCTTGAATATATAGTTCACTTGCGTGATCATTTTATATTCCGCACAGCTTATTAATATCAGCGTATAAGAAGACAGCAGATTCAAGTCCCTGAGAAACTTTACTTATAACATCTTTTCGTATTTAATTTTACCATTCAAAACACTCCGCTATTTACGACTGTTCCACGAGTTTCTAACCTAGCACACCAGTTATTTTTTCAATGCAATCGAGTTAGTAGTCTATCAAGCGAGACTCAAAGGGATTTTCAAATTTCAGGTATATTATATCTACTACATTATTCGTTTTGTGGTTGTGTGAGATAACATTATTATGAGTTTCTAACAGGTTAGCAGAGCGAGAGTCTGAAGTCGTGCTGACTTTCATTTATAATGTTGCTTTCTAAACGATGTTGTCTGGTAGCTTCTGTAATTGTTTCCATTATTTTTCTTATTATCGAAGTTGAAATTTTTGACAGTAGTTTTATGAATCTTGGTTATCAAGCCAATACTAAGTTTGGCTGACTAAAACTGATATCAATAGGACAA
>NW_027467712.1:1046137-1047832 GCF_046742065.1 Oratosquilla oratoria
CCCCTCCTCCCCTTCTCTCCCTCTCCCCTTCTCTCTTTCTCCTAGTCTCCTCTTCTCCCCTTCTCATCCTCTCTTTCTTATCATCCCTCCCCTTCTTCACCTCTCCCACTCTCATATCTACCCTTCTACCCCCCACCTCTTTACCTGTTCCCCTCTCCCCTCTTTTCCTCTTTCTGTCTTCCCCTCTTCCCCTTCTTCCCCTCGTCCCCATCTTCTCCTTCCCCATCTTCCCCTCTCCCCCTCTCCATATCTTCCACTCTCCTCCACTCCCTGTCTCCCCCTCTCCCCCACTTCCCCTCTCCCGCTCTCCCCCTCTCCCCCCTCTCCTCCTCTTTCCCTTCTCACCGTTTTCCCCTTCTTCCTTCTTCTCCTCTTCCTCTCATCCCCGATGCCCCTCTTTCCTTCTTCCCCTCATGCTCTTATCCCTTCTTTCCCTCTCCCCGTCTTCTTCCTCACACCCCCTCTCTTCTTCTCCCTTTTCTTTTCTCTCTTCCTCTTTCTCTTGGTCGTTCTTTGTCTCAACATTTCAACCCCTTTATGTTTTTTTTTGTCTGTAAGGTGTCTTAATTTTTTTTCTTCTTGTTCTTCTTCCTTCTCTACTACGTACCTATTCATGTTTCTTTTGCGACTTACGCGTCATTCTCCACCTATTCTGTTTTCTTTTTCCCTTCCTCCTGTTCCTCATGTTTCCGTGATTCTCTCTTCCTCTTTGTTAGCGCCTGTTGCACTATTCTCTAAATAAGTTCTTATTCTTCTGTATACTAAAATTCTTCATTCACCACTATTCGCTTCAATAGTTCTACACTGAGTAATTTTTTAATTCTCCTTTAGGCCCCATGCCTAGTCCTTCACCCAAAGCTTGAGGGGTGAATTAAATGAGATTTATTTTTTTTATCTCCATTCTTCTACTTGGTTTTGTGAGTTACACCAAGGGAGTCCCACTCGAGATCCCTATACAATACGTCAAGCCACCTTCGTTTTGACGTCACTATTTCATTCATCCAATATCCTTTTACTATCTCAAACAAGTGCCACTCCTTAAGGGTGTGACTTTACCTCCCTGCGCCAATAATTTTTCTCCTCCTCCACCTTTTTCTCCAATAAGAAAGCCTGTTTTACTGTTTCAAACGATATTATTCACGTAAGCATTATGTCGCAACGGAAATGGCTTATACGGTTAAATTTTTTGCTACATCAGCATTGTTTACAAATACAAGGCGCGAACGAGCGCGTGTATGACTAAGCCCTTTCTGTCGCCCGTTGTTTTTAAATCTTTAATCGTAACATTAGCATATGTTTCCACCTACCCCTCTATCTACTCAATTGTCTACCTCTATCTACCGGCCTCTTACACTCTTTCTTTTCGTCTTTCTACCCCGCTTTCCCTCTTTTTTCTTTTTTTCGATTGTCTTCTTTCTTTGACTATCCATGTCTTCTATGTACCAGTTTCTACTTGGCTTTCTCTCTCCTTCCTGCCATCCCTTGCACTTTTTCATTCGCTTCCCTATCGTCTCTCCTTCCTCCCCATCGTATTTCCTGTACCCACTGTTCTCTCTCTCTTATCATTCTTTTTCCTTTCCCTCACGCCCCCACGTTCCCACTTTTATTTCCTCTCTTCTTCCCATTCCCTCTTCTGTTAGTGCTTGTTATTCCTTTGTTTTCTCAGTATCATAGTATTGAATTCCTTTATGTGTC
>NW_027467712.1:1048332-1053332 GCF_046742065.1 Oratosquilla oratoria
GGGTTTAGGGAATATGAACGCTGTCTAATGGGAACTTGATTTGGGTCTTTCAACTGGATGTTATGTTGAAAAACATTGCATAAACCTGGGTGGTACAGGGTAATTCCTGGAAACCGTTTTATAACACTGATTAATTGAGTTTTTTGACTTGGGTGAAGCCCAGAAAGAGACTCATCCAGGGTGGTGCAACGTTTTTCTATTGGAGAAGGCATTGTTGGGCAAGGGAAAATCCGTAGTTGGGGTGCCTTCGTCAGTCTCCGGCAATGTTACAGGATTTAATATAGATATGGGCATGCTCTCGGTACCCTCCTCTGGTGGTCTGGAAAGGTAACATTTGATAAAATTTATGTGTAGCAGCTGCTGTTTTTTTCTGGATCCTATATCTAGGCAATATTTGCGCAGCATGGCTTTCATTGACTGATGGTACCTTTCAGCACAACCCTACGATTGTGGGGGTTAGGGGAGGATTAACATGCTCAATCCCAGGTTGAAAGGAGAATTAGTAAAATTAGTTCCTTGATCAGAGTGAATTTGTCGAGGGGGTCTTTTAGATGTAAACATTGACAGTAGGGGTTTAATGATGGATTGAGCTGAAATTGACTTAAGAGGAAATGCTTCTGGGTAACGGGTAACCACATCGACAACTGTTAACATGTATTCATTACCCTTCTTTGATTTAGGTAATGGTTCCACGCAATCTATTACTATTTTATCAGAGGGTTCCTCACTGATGGGAGTGGGCTTAAGTGGGGCTTTAGGAATTTTTTGATTTGGCTTACCCGCCGCCTTGCTGACCTGACGCGATGTATTTTTGTATTCCCGGTCAGCAAAAAACTATCAAGTACCTTCATGTATGTTTTCCTCACTCCTAAGTGTCCTGCAAAACCACCATGAGCTAATTTCAATACACTACTTCTGACTGAGCAAGGAAGTACAATTTTGTGTTTTTCTGCCCCGATCTGTAGCTTATTATAGGCCCCCCTGTCTGTATACTCTCATCAATATTCCATCTTGAAAATAGAAGGAGGGGGTGGTGTCTATGTTTGCTTTGTTTGTGGCTATGTGTAGTGAGTAGGATAGTATATCATCTTTTTGCTGAACCTGGATGAGTTCACTCTTGGTTATGGTCTTATTGATTAAATCCTCCTTACCAAAGGACGGAGGAGAAGTGGGTAGAGACTTGGGGAATGGTGAGAAATTTGAGGGTGGATAATAAGACGTTACCTTACTTTGGGATCGAGTTACAGCACAGGCGGGAGACAGGTGTGGGCAACTCTCATCTAATACAAAGATGTGTCTTGCAGGTAAAGGTTTACCTACTGTTTCTGGTGGGGAAGCGGTTAGGGTATCAGCGAGATAGTTACCCAACAGGAATTTTATCCCGTGAATAGGTAAGGATATGTGATGCACTGCGACTTGCACTTGAAAATTAAGGAATGCACATACCAGGTAAACTTCTGCTAAGGGGTAAGAAGTTTGACTTGTAAGATCAGACAATAAAACCTTTTCACCTGTAAATGCATTGGAGATATTGGGAATAACATCGGAGAGGAGAATTGACTTGATAATTAGGACCACCTTTATGTAAGGATCTTCCTTGAAAAATGTATGGGTCAAAAGAAGAGGACTATGAACATTAGAGACTGCAATAAGTTTAGATTTGGTACTACTATTATCTTTAACCTTATTCGAGGCTTTACAACCTGGATGATGACATTTTTTTAATGGAGTGATCTGTCTTTTCAGAATAACTTCACTGTACTGGCTGGGAAACATTATTATAATATATGTTACTTCCTACTCTATCACCCACTCCTTCAGGGCGATAACCAGAAGAGGGTCTCACAATTGGGCTTTGCCTGCGAGCTCCACCTCCCCACGTCTCTATCATTAAGTCTTGGGCGTCTACCAACACTGCCGCCTGGATCAAGTCTTTCTCCCTTCTCTATTCTCCATATCTCAAAAGGTAAAAGGGAAGTTTACTTTTCTATTCCTCTATGACTAGAGTATTGAGAAGTTCTGAAAATGTATTTACATTTATAGTTTCTAGCCATTTTTTACACTAATTTTTTCTGAGGCAAATTCAACATAAGTTTGGGCATAAGATTTTTAAAGCTCTAATTTTCTGTCTATAGCCATCAGGGGTTACAATTTACGTATGTAGAACCTTTTTCTTGACGCAATCGTAATTGTCCGGCTTGTCAAAACTATTATACACCAGAAGTGCTTTTCCTGTTAATTTTGGAGTTAGTATTGAAAGCCAGTACTTTGGGCCACACCTGTTTGAGAGCTGCCTCAAATATTATGAAGTAGCCATCTATATCTTCTGATAAAAATGTGGGGATCAAAGAAGACAAATTACCTACATTAAGTAGTACTCCTTTCTTCTTAATGTCTAATTCTCTTTCTCTGTTTTTTCTCTTGTATTGTTACATCTTAGTTCTTAAGTTTTTTTTTCCAATGCTAATTTTTCTCTTTCCAGTGCTAATTTTTCTCTTTCCTATTCTCTTTCCTTTGCTAATATCCCTCTTTCCTTTTCCTTTTCCCATTCTAATTTATCTCTTTTCTTTGCTAATCTTTCTCTTTCCTTTTATTTTTCTCATTCTTTTCCTTTTCTAGTCTTTCTCTTTCCAACTCTAATTTTGAATTATTTTCTAATTTATGTTGAAATTGTAGTTTTAAGAGGGGGCCTGAACACTTGTAACACAACACTGGCTGATCTATAAATTTTGCTACCTTTCTATATCCAATACCAGATATAAATACCTTTTCGGGTACATCTCCCTTCATAAGAGCAATCAGTTGATTCTTTTTTCACCTCATACCTCACGACGTTTAGCCCAAACAAAGCGTTCATCGTCCAGTAGGAAGTTAGGTTCTAGTATAACAGGGTACATGAATACTATTACTTTGGTGAGTTTCTCGACAGGGTCAGGTACTTTCATAATGACATTATTAAATACTACGGTGGTTAGTATCTGCACTGCCTCATCTCCTTCAACAGTCAAGTACGTTCTGTTACGCCCTTCTTTGAGAAGTGGTTTGAATTGTTTGCACTCCCTTCCTAGTGTAGCGGCCCATAACAATTGTTCGTGAAATGTACTTGTACAATTTCTTCCTCTCTGTACTTACTTTGTTCGTCTGTTCCGCTCCTGTCACACTGAATTGCTGATCCTTTTCTTGCACTAAGGTTTCTTTTCTAGCACATATATCAATATTCAGCTTCTTGTGCCGGGCATTTTCACTATCACTTATGCTGTTTTGTCGTGCTAACTGTCGTCGCCTCTTGTTTCTCTTGTTGACTACCTCCTGCCATTTCTTATCCGCTGCATCTACAGGTGTTGACCATTGCACTTCCATATCCGACTCACTATCAGTTAGATGCAAGTCACGTTTCAATAATGCTATTGCAGTTCTTTCTTCCTCTAAATTGTTTCCAAGTTCCTGACCACCACTCGCTCCAGCCATGGTGAAAGGCGTGGGCCGCTATGCCCAGCGATCGTCGTAACTGTTCGTTTGGTTACCAGGGAATTAAAAGACAAAATACAAAACCTCAACCAAGAATACCAAGAACTTGAAGTAAAATGGAAAATATATAGACATAGATACAACCTTAAAAGAGAATATTGACACCCTATTCTTAGGTATTATTAATCAACGCAGAAATGCAATCACTAGAGCTAATCAACAGAAATTAATAAATCTAAACGGCGGCCACATTAAATACTCACGCCCACCTAATGGTTACATAAATTTAACCAACAAGATTCTCACTCCAGACCAAGAGGAAGTTCTTAGTTTAGGGCTGATCTGCCATATTCTGTTTAAACCTAAAAAAAAAAAACAAAAAAACAGAATGCAAAATACTCATAGACGATGTAGAGAAATTATGTAAAAAAGGTGTAGTAATTGTTAAGCCCACTTTCAAACAAGAAGTTATTTCCGAATCTAATCAATCTAGAGGAAAATATAACAACAATTTAATTGAAAAGAAACATATCGAAGCTGCAAAAGAGTTAAAATCAGACCATAGTATCACCATCAGGAAAGCAGACAAAGCGGCAACTTGTGTACTTATGGACATCTCTGAGTATTTAGAAAAGATAGACACTATTCTTAATGACACAACAAAGTTTAAAAGGATCAAGAAAGACCCTACAGAATCACTAAAAACAATAATAATCAGAATAAAGAGAAAATCAACATCTACTATATATCAATTTTTTGTCAGCTTATAAAGAAAATGGACGCATAATGAAACCAATTATAAAAAGAAACATTAAACCAGTCAATCCAGAGAAAATACTCAACCTGGTGATTTATTATAAAACTAAGAAAACTAGCCACCTCCTTATTAGAAACAGCCCCCAACAAGAGAGAAAGAAACTTCAGAAATCCCATGTCATCTATAGGTTCACATGTACACGAGGAAACTGTTAAGCCCTCCCATCCATCTATATTGGCATGACGACAATGAGGTTATCCCGTCGCATCTCATACCACCTGACATCTGGAACCCCTAAAAATCACTTAAGAGAAGCCCATGGCATAACACTTTCAAGAGAGAACCTAGAGGAAAACACTGAGATTTTGGATTTATGTACTGACGATAGATGGCTCCCAATTTTAGAAGCATTATATATTAAAGAGTTAAGTCCAAATCTAAATAAACAAGCAGACAACCTTAGAGCCCTCCAAAGCATGAGACGAACCGTTGCGAATCCAAACATGGGACATAACACCACAAACGCCAATATGAGACAAAACGCCACCAATGCAAATACGAGACAAAACGCCACAACCACAAGCATGCCACATTCCGCCACAACACGAAAACGGAGGCTCTCCTAGTGCACGAGGCATTTCGTTACTGCCCGAAATACAGTGTGACCTTCCCCAAAGTGATTAGCAAGTAAGAAACTCTAGTATAAAACTTAGAACTCTAATAAGATTCATCGGATTAAATCTTATCCTAACAAGATAGAACATCCCTATAGCTA
>NW_027467712.1:1065832-1080832 GCF_046742065.1 Oratosquilla oratoria
TATTTAATGTCTTCCTCCTTCTGATTGTAAATTTCTATTGATAACAGCAACATTTAGAATAGGACATTATTAGAAGAGTTGTTTGTGTTAGATCTCTATGGAGGATGTTTTCATATATTCAAATATTTTGCGCTGTATATCTGGGAGATATATTATATAAATTATATACACAGTATTAAGGGTGTTAGCAATAATAGAATTGTAGTTATGTTAGGGAAAAATAGACAATAGAATCTCCCATGTTACTATGAGTAATCTCTTTTACAATTATATTTCTGTAATGAAGTTGTTGCAACTAAATGACACATACTAGTGAAGCTTCATAAGAACTCAGGTACTACAAGTTTCCAATCTTTGGCATGCACCATCCACATATATGGAATAGCATTTAATGTCTTCCTCCTTCTGATTGAAAATTTCTATTGATAACAGCAACATTTAGTATAAAACATTATTAGAAGAGTTGTTTGTGTTAGGTCTCTATGGAGGATGTTTTCATATATTCAAATATTTTGCGATGTATATCTGGGAGATATATTATATTAATTATATGCACAGTATTAAGGGTGTTAGCAATAGTAGAATTGTAGTTATGTTAGGGAAAAATAGACAATAGAATCTCCCATGTTACTATGAGTAATCTCTTTTACAATTGTATTTCTGTAATGAAGTTGTTGCAACTAAATGACACATACTAGTGAAACTTCATATGAACTCAGGTACTACAAGTTTCCAATCTTTGGCATGCACCATCCACATATATGGAATAGCATTTAATGTCTTCCTCCTTCTGATTGTAAATTTCTATTGATAACTGCAACATTTAGAATAAAACATTATTAGAAGAGTTGTTTGTGTTAGATCTCTATGGAGGATGTTTTCATATATTCAAATATTTTGCGCTGTATATCTGGGAGATATATTATATAAATTATATACACAGTATTAAGGGTGTTAGCAATAATAGAATTGTAGTTATGTTAGGGAAAAATAGACAATAGAATCTCCCATGTTACAATGATTAATCTGCTTTACAATTATATTTTTTGTAATGAAGTTGTTGCAACTAAATGACACATACTACTGAAGCTACACAAGAACTCAGGTACTACAAGTTTCCAATCTTTGGCATGCACCATCCACATATATGGAATAGCATTTAATGTCTTCCTCCTTCTGATTGAAAATTTATATTGATAAAATCAACATTTAGTATAAAACATTATTAGAAGAGTTGTTTGTGTTAGGTCTCTTTGGAGGATGTTTTCATATATTCAAATATTTTGCGATGTATATCTGGGAGATATATTATATAAGTTATATGCACAGTATTAAGGGTGTTAGCAATAGTAGAATTGTAGTTATGTTAGGGAAAAAATAGACAATAGAATCTCCCATGTTACTATGAGTAATCTCTTTTACAATTGTATTTCTGTAATGAAGTTGTTGCAACTTAAATGACACATACTAGTGAAACTTCATAAGAACTCAGGTACTACAAGTTTCCCAATCTTTGGCATGCACCATCCACATATATGGAATAGCATTTAATGTCTTCCTCCTTCTGATTGTAAAATTTCTATTGATAACAGCAACATTTAGAATAGGACATTATTAGAAGAGTTGTTTGTGTTAGATCTCTATGGAGGATGTTTTCATATATTCAAATATTTTGCGCTGTATATCTGGGAGATATATTATATAAATTATATACACAGTATCAAGGGTGTTAGCAATAATAGAATTGTAGTTATGTTAGGGAAAAATAGACAATAGAATCTCCCATGTTACTATGAGTAATCTCTTTTACAATTATATTTCTGTAATGAAGTTGTTGCAACTAAATGACACATACTAGTGAAGCTTCATAAGAACTCAGGTACTACAAGTTTCCAATCTTTGGCATGCACCATCCACATATATGGAATAGCATTTAATGTCTTCCTCCTTCTGATTGAAAATTTCTATTGATAACAGCAACATTTAGTATAAAACATTATTAGAAGAGTTGTTTGTGTTAGGTCTCTATGGAGGATGTTTTCATATATTCAAATATTTTGCGATGTATATCTGGGAGATATATTATATAAGTTATATGCACAGTATTAAGGGTGTTAGCAATAGTAGAATTGTAGTTATGTTAGGGAAAAATAGACAATAGAATCTCCCATGTTACTATGAGTAATCTCTTTTACAATTGTATTTCTGTAATGAAGTTGTTGCAACTAAATGACACATACTAGTGAAACTTCATATGAACTCAGGTACTACAAGTTTCCAATCTTTGGCATGCACCATCCACATATATGGAATAGCATTTAATGTCTTCCTCCTTCTGATTGTAAATTTCTATTGATAACTGCAACATTTAGAATAAAACATTATTAGAAGAGTTGTTTGTGTTAGATCTCTATGGAGGATGTTTTCATATATTCCAATGTTTGGCGCTGTATATTTGGGAGATGTATTATATAAATTATATGCACAATATCAAGTGTGTTAGCAATAGTAGAATTGTAGTTATGTTAGGGAAAAATAGACAATAGAATCTCCCATGTTACTATGAGTAATCTCTTTCACAATTGTTTTTCTGTAATGAAGTTGTTGCAACTAAATGACACATACTAGTGAAGCTTCAGAAGAAATTTTCAATGTTTCACGGAGCACAAAAGTAAAGCAATACTTAATGTCGTTGTTTTTATATATTGACAAGGCTCCAGGTCTTCAAGACTGACAAAGGCTCTAGATAGCACATCGGTCAGACACACATATGGTCTCAGGTACTACAAGTTTCCAATCTTTGGCATGCACCATCCACATATATAAAATTATTAATCCAGTCTTATCTGTAAAAATTATCACTCTTAATACACAATTCCCACATGATGCTATATACATATTCCCTATACTCCTTTGGACTCAAGGTTTCCCAAACATAATTAATATACTGTGTTTATTTTCCTTTAAAATTTTGTTTGTTTTACAATCCTCAATGTCACAATTATCATCATTATTAAGTTCTGTACTAGTCCTTTTAAATCATCTACATGTCTAATTGACACTTCCCTAGTTTGTAGGTGTAAGATCTTGTATTCATTTCTACCTGCAAAATAAATTATTCTATATGGAACTGAGTATCTTAACAAAAGTTTATTGTGTATTGTATATAATTTGGCCATGACTAAGTCTATTATTTGTAATTCTATTTTATGTGCTATTTTGTGTTGTTGCTTCTTCATCTCTTGTGTATAGTCTTTTATGTGTTCCCTAGCACTTTGATGTATGGCTTGAAATGTATGTATCCTATTTGAGATGTAATCATTTATATTATACAATGACTTTTGTTCCACAATCAAGATTTCATATGGGAGAATTTTGTCTTCCACAAAAATAATAATGGGGTTGTTTCTCCAGTAGCTGTAGTAACTAAGTTGTTTAGGGTACATTAAACACAAGGAATTCCACTACCCCAAGTTATATTAAGTGGGCTTATCAAACCTTTAAGACATATAATAATTTTCTTATTTAACTTCTCTACAACTCCATTACTCTAAGGATGATTCACCTGAATATTGATCTTGTTTATCTTAGATAACCTACATAAATGTTCCAAGATTTTGTTATTTGTTATTAAATTCAGTACCTTTGTATGAAACTAAGACCTTGGGAGTTGCGAAATTACAGATTATCTGATCATAGATTACTGAAGCAATTGTTTCAGCTCTTTTATTTGGTATGGGTGGTAAAATACAAAATCTTGAAAGACAATCAATAACAACAAATACATATTTATATCCATTTTCAGGCATAGGTATCTCCAGTGTATCTATGTAAACTCTTTCCCAAGGTTTCTGCGGGATGGGATATGATAGCATAGGAACAGGTTTAGATTATTTTCTTTTATCTCAGCACATTTCAAGCAAATTTCCATATAAGCATATATGTCTTTCTTCTTACCTGGCCAAAAGTATTTAGGTTGTACTTGTTAATAAGTTTTATATTTTCCTGGATGTGAACTACATTCACTATAAGGAAGTAACTTTAATACCTCTTGTAGAGTTTGTGGAACTACCAACTGATTCACTGGGCCCCTAGCAATATCTTTCCCATCTACAACTGTTTTTCTATACAAAAGTTAATTAGTCAAATGAAACTCCTCTATCTTATACCCTTTTGGTAGTTTTAGAAGAATACCTCTTGGATTGATTAAAGTTTCAGCTACTTTTTCCCAAATTTTATCTTTACTTTGTTCCCTTATTACAATTTCCTCATCTAATGTTACTAGTTTATCTATACTGCAGATGAAATTGATCAACCCTGACGTTGGTTGGCTAAAATTTATAGATAGTGCATCTGCTGCAACATTCTTTCTACATAGAATATATTCATAATTAACCTCATAACACTGAAGTGTAGTAAACCACATGCCTATTCTGCCCCTACGATTCTTATGTATGAATAAGTTCTGAATAACTCTATGATCAGTCCGCACTCTGGATCTCCCAGTATCATATCTCTAAAACTTTCTAATGAATATATCACTGCTAAGGTTCCTTTTTCTGCTATGGAGTAGTTTCTTTCTGCACTATTACAATGTCTCGATGCGTAAGCTATCGGTTTCAATGTTCCATTTCTCTCTTGCATCAACATGCCTCCTAACCCTATGTCAGACGTATCAGTACAAAGAATGAACTCCTTATCATAATCAGGAAATATGAGAACTGGAGATCTTGCGAGTTTATCTTTCAACTTGTCAAAATCTTGTTGTTGTGCAGGTCCCCAAATGAACTTATAATATTTCCTCAACAAAGAACTTAATGGAATAGCTATGTCTGCATAAACCTTGATAGATTTTCTATAATACCCTGTCAATTCCAAGAAACTTCTAACTTTTTCTACATTGTCCGGAACTGGATATTTATTTACTGCTTCTAACTTTGAATTTACTGTACTAAGTTCATGTCCGTCTATTCTTTGTCCTAAATAAATGACACTGTTCTGCAAAAGCTTATATTTTTTCAAGTTTTACTTTCAATCATGCTTGAGAATACAAAATCCAATTTCTTAAAGTGCTCAGCCGATGTTTGGGAAACTATTAAAGCATCATCTAAAAAACACTAGCAGTACTTCCTAACAACCCATCTAGAACTGTATTTATTAATCTCATATAAGTTAATTGACTATTTCGTTTGAACGCATATTGCCCCATTGTAGTAGAAAATACTGTATAATCCCGTGAACCTTCATGCAACTCGATCTGCCAGAACGCAGACTTGATATCTACAGTGCTAAAATACTTATTCCCGGTTCCCAAACTCTGAGGTATATCTGCTATTATCGGTAACGGTAATCTATTCGGGATAGTCTATTTATTCAATCCCATATAGTCAATAACTGGACGCATAGTACCATCTGAATTTGGCACCAGGATCAAGGGAAAATTTAATTCACTTTAACCCTGTTCAATAATATCTTGCGATAACGTTCCAATGATCAATTTATCAACAACGGTTAGCTTGGAATGTGGTAATCTATAGGCGGGTATATAAATAAGTTGATTCCCTGGTTTTAATTTTATCTGATGTTTTAAAACAGTTGTTTTGCCCAAGGCGTCCCACGCCAAAGCTATTGCTTTTTAGTGCTTCAAGAGCAATGCAACTAGACTTTAATCCAACTCAAGGCAACTAGTAGTTTCTAGTTGATTCTTATATTTTTCTCCCAAATCTGTTTCTTCCTGAACTGAACAGATATTTGATGAAATCGGGGATTTCATCTCCTAAATACCCTCATTTAAAATCTTAATAGGTTTTGTACAGATTTGAAAACATCCCATATGTGTACTATTTTAAGACTATGTCTTTATTCAAGGTACTAATTAGTAATATATCTACCATGTTCTTATGTTAGAAATCCAGAATTCAATTTCAAACTTTTTATCTTAATGGATTATGGGATGGTTGAAATTCTAGAGTCTACAGTGACTCCTTTCAACCGCACCTGTACTATGTTAATTGTTCTGAAATGTAATAACGTCGACTTTATTACGTCACCTTCCACAATTATCAAAGCTTCATTTGAAGTTGATGAATGCTGAGTAATTTCTGGAATTTCTTGAACACCTGAGTTGGGTTCACTATATGAGACTTCCTGTTTGTTTTATTTGTTTTTTAATGCATCGCTATACCCCGATATAATCCAATCTAGCATTGTTGCTTCCCTATCTATTTCAATAGGTTTTCTTGGTACAGATACAGTTTCCAAGTCTAGTTGATTTAAAAATGGGATTAACTGTGATTTAAAAAACATTTCAAATTCAGGGGGACATATGATCATGTCCTCTTTTCTCATTTTTGCAAGTCCTATCAATAAGTCTCGAGGGAAAACGGATTCTTCTACGACTATCTCTGAAATGTGCAAGTGCTCATTTCTATATAAAATTATATCTACTTCTATCATACACGTTTTTTGAACTGCCTTCTTATTACTCGTTGCAATGAGTGATGGATTGGTTCCAAGATTTTCTTTCTCAGTTTCAATTAGCTTGAAACTTTGCTAGATATAACATTGACTACAGATCCCGTATCAATAAATATTTAAATATTTTATTCAAAACTTGACCCGCAATGAGGAGTTCTACAGAAGTCCTTCCAATTGTTATAGTAAATTTACAACTGTCTTTAATGTTAGTGTTTTCTTTCACACTTCTGTCATTCTTGTCCCTGACACAATAATGTCTGTTTGTATATGTAATGTTGCTTCATTTTATGTCTGGCGGTTTTCGTCTTGTTTCTGGGTGAATACGAAATTTTGGCATTGTTCTAAAATCCTGTTTTCTATGTCTTACTCTCTTGTAATACAAACTGAAAGGTAGGTTTCTACAATGACACTCATCATGATCCTCATATTTGCAGTTTCTACAAATAGCTTCATAATAACACTATAATGGTTTATGTCCCCATATATTACAATTATGGCATTCAAATCTAGCATTCCTTAAAGTGCTTCTAACTCTATGTTGAGATCCTCTGTTTCTGTAATGACTCCTTGAGTTCTTATTTTCTCTGTTGTTGCATTGCTATTGTCATGACATGTGAACTAATTGCTTTATATTCACAATTATCTTGTAGAAGGTACTCTATCTCCCCCAAGTCCATGGTTTGGTTGAAATCTTTATATATCATCACAATTGTGTACCAATAGTGGAAATACTATTAACTTATTAACTTGAGAAACTTTTATGTTGTCACGAGATCTTTCTATGCACTCTGAATCCATCAACATAGAAGTCGCGTCCTTGGATCATCTGTCTAATTTTGCTAAATATTATCCGTTAGTTTCAGTTGTTTTTACTTCCTTTGTCATTCTAACCAAAGGCCTTATAGGATCCTGATCAAACTTTGACTTAAAATGTTTGCAAATCGCTTTCTTATAATATTCATATGGGTTTATATCTTTTATTTGCTGGAAATCTAATACAAGCCTAGATCTATTGTTCTTAGGATTTACATTTTCTTTTAACGATTATATTTTCCTTTTATCATCTCATACGTTTTTGTCACTATTAAGGTATCTATTAAACCTAGAAACTTGTTTACCCTTATCGTGTTTTCTTTTTGATATTTGTTTTGCGAACTAATAACTTCATGACGTAAAACACCCGTGGCCATACCTCCAACTGTTTATTTGAACAGACTGCTTCCTCTGTAATCACTTATCGTACTCGAATCCTCCTACCAGCGTGCACTGTTGCTTGTAGTTCGTCCCCTCGTAGTCAGCATGCACTGCGTAGTTGCGTGCACTGCGTGGTTCCGTGCATTGTGTGGTTGCGTGGACTGTGTGGTTGCGTGCACTACGTGGTTCCGTGCATTGTGTGGTTGCGTGGACTGTGTGGTTGCGTGCACTGCGTGGCTACGTACACTGCGTGGTCGCGTGTACTGCGTGACTGCGTGCACTCCGAGGCTGCGTGCACTACGTGGTCCTCTAGTTGCTTGTAGTGTGATGTACCTGTCTCTTCACACACTCGCAGCCGTGTCTTATACAAAGTCCTTTAGATGTACTATTCTTTAGTAGCGTTGAGTCTCATCCTTCCCTGACGCCACGCTAAGCCATCACTTTCGCGCGCTTACTTTCGTTTCGTAAGTCTCTTAAATTTTTACCACTGTAATCATTTCCCCTTTCTTCACTTTCCACTGCCATTCTCTTGTCATTTTTTTTCTATATTAGTCACATATATTTAGACAGTATGACCTGTATCTGCAAGTATTATTCTTTTCAATTTCCCTATAGTCTACTTCAGACAAGGGGGATTGAGATGCTTGTAGAATTTCTTTTCTTCCTTGAATACCAGTTACGCTGCGTACTTTTCCAGGCACAATCTCTGAATCCAGTGAGAACACACATTTTTAGGTCCTAGGCTCTGCAATGACGTCATGATTTCTTAGTCCAATGATCTTTAACTTTATATTTAAGATCCTTCCCTAATTACGTGATCTTACAATCGTGAGCCAATTGATTTTTCTTTTTCATCCTTTCTCCAACCACATTGTTACAAGTCTATATGCAATATTGTTTGCTCTAGCAATCTCGAATCTCTGCATAACTTACTTAGTTTACCAGCAGTAAGCTGAAGCATTAAGATATTATATAATTTAAAATATAACACCTGTTATCCCCCTCTTTCTACCCACATGTGTACTAGCCTCATGTATCATGCTATTGATTTTTTCTTTACTTTATTAATAATAACAAAATGATAATGTAGATTACAAAACTAATGGCAACAATTGAGAATTAAAAAAAGGAGAGAGAAAGAAAGGAGGGAGGAAGAAAAGACGTAGGTAAAGAAGAAAAAATGACAAATATATATAGAAAGAAAGAACAAAAGAAAGAAGAAAGAAAGAAAGAATAAAAAAGGAATGAAACAAGGAAAAAAGTAAAGACAACAAAAAGGAAAAGGAAGAAGGAAAGATAGAAATAAAAAAAGAAAGAAAAAGGCAATATAGAAAGAAAAAGAAAAAAGGTAGAAAGATATAGATAAATAAAGAAACAAGGAAAGAAAAATTATAATCAAGAAGAAAGAAAAAAATAAAGAAAGCAAGAAAGAAAGAAAGAAAGAAAGAATGAAAAATGAAAAGAGACAAAAAAAGAGAAGGAAAGAAAGGAAGAAAGAAAGAAAGCAAGCAAGAAAGAAAGAAATAAGGAAAGATAGAAAGAAAGAAAAGAAGAATGAGAGAGAGAAAGAAGAAAGAAAGAAAGAAAGAATAAAAGAAAGAAAGAAAAGAAAGAAAAAAAGAAAAAGAAAGAAAGAAAGAAGAAGAAAAAGAAGAGAGAAATAAATAAATAAATAAAGAATAAAGAAAGAAAGAAAAGAAAGAAAGAAAAAAGAAAGTAAAAGAAAGAAAGAAAGAAAGAAAGAAAAGAAGAAAGAAAGAAAGAAAGAAAGAAATGAAAGAAAGAAAGAAAGGAAAAAGAAGAAGGAAAGGAGAAAAGAAAAAAGAAAGAAAGAAAGGAGAGAAGAAAGAAAGAACGGAGAAAAAAAAGAAAGAAAGAGAGAAACAAAGAAAGAAAGGAGGAAAGAAAGAAAGAAAGAAAGAAAGAAAGAAAGAAAAAAAGAGAGAAAGAAAGGAAGAAACAAAAAACAAAGAAAGAAAAAAAAGAGAGAAAGAAAGAAAGAACTAAGAAATAAAAAAGGAAAATAAAGAAAGAAGAAAGAAAGAAAGAAAGAAAGAAAGAAAGGAAGAAAGGAAGAAAGAAAGAAAGGAAGGAAAGAAGGAATGAAGAAAGAAGGAACGAAAGAAAGAAAGAAAGAAAGAAAGAAAGAAAGAAAGAAAGAAAGAAAGAAAGAAAGAAAGAAAAAATAGGAAAAAAAGGACAGAAGAAATAAAAAAGATAAAGGAAGAAAGAAAGAAAGAAAGAAAGAAAATAGGAAAGAAAGAAAGAAATAGGAAAGAAAGAAAGAAAGAAGGAAGGAAAGAAAAAAAGAACGGAAGAAGGAGAAAAAGAAATAAATAAATAATAAAAACAAAAAAAGAAAGAAGGAAAAAGAAAGATGGGAAAAATAAGAAAATAAAAGAAAAAAGTAAAGAAGGCAAGAAAAAAGACGGAAACAAAAAGAAAGTAAAAGAAAAGAAATAAATAGATAGAAAAAAAGAAAGATAGAAAGAAGAATGAAAGAAAAAACGAAAGAAAGGAAAGAAGAAAGGGAGAAAGAAAGGAAGAAAGAAAGAAAAAAGAAAAAAGAATGAAAGAAAAAAGAAAGAGAGAAAGAAAATATGAAAGAAAGAAAGAGAGGTAGAAAGAAAGAAAGAAAATATGAAAGAAAGAAGGAGAGGTAGAAAGAAAGAAAGAAAAAGGAAGAAAAGAAAGAAGTAAAAAGAAAGAAGGAAAAAAGAATGAAAGAAAAGGAATGAAGGAAAGAAGGAAAAAGAAAGAAAAAGAAAGAAATTAAAGGGAAAAGTAAAGACAGAAAGAAAGACAAAAAGAAAAAGAGAGAAAGAGATAGAAAGAAAAGAAAGAAAGACAAAAGAAAAGAAATAAAGAAACAACGAAACAAAGAAAGAAAAAAGAAGAAAGAAGAAAAAAAGAAAAGAAAAAAGAAAGAAAAAATAAAGGAAGAAAGAAAGAAAGAAAGAAAGAAAGAAAGAAAGACAGAAGGAAATAATGAAAAGAGACAAAAAATGAAAAAAGAGAAGGAAAGAAAGAAAAAAAAAGAAAAGAAAAAAGAAAGAAAAAATAAAGGAAGAAAGAAAGAAATTAAAAAAGAAAGAAAGAAAGACAGAAGGAAAGAATGAAAAGAGACAAAAAATGAAAAAAGAGAAGGAAAGAAAGAAATAATAAAGAAAGAAAGAAAGAAAGAAAGAAAGAAGATAGAAAGAAAGAAAGGAAGAAAGAAAGGAAAGAAGAAAGACAGAGAGAGAAAGAAGAAAGAAAGAAAGAAAAAGGGAAGGAAATAAGAAGAGCAAGAAAGAAAAAAGAAAGAAAGAAAGAAAGAAAGGAAAAAATAAATAAAGAAAGAAAGAAAGAAAGAAAGAAAGAATGAAATAAGAACTAAATGAAAGAAAAAAGAAAAAAGGAAGAAAGAAAAAAGAAATAAGAAAAGAAAGAAAAAGAAAGAAACAAAGAAAGAAACAAAGAAAGAAAGAAAGAAAGAAGGAAAGAAAAAAGAAAGAAGGAAAGAAAGAAGGAAAGAAAGAGAGAAAGAAAGAAGAAAGAAAGAAAGAAAGAAAAAAGAAAAGAAAAAAAAGAAAGAAAGAAAGAAAGGAAGAAAGAAAGAAAGAAAGAAAAAGAAAATAAAGAATGAAAGAAAGAATGAAAGAAAGAAAGAACGAAAGACAGAAAAAAAAGAAAAAAAAAAGAAAGAAAGAAAGAAGGAAACAAAGGAAAGAAGAAAGAAATAAAGGGAAAGAAAGAAAGAAAGAAAGAAAGAAGAAAGAAAAAAGAAAGAAAGAAAGAAAGAAAGAAAGAAAAAGAGAAGGAAAAAAAGAGAAAGAAAGAAAAAAGAAATAAAGAAAGAAAGAAAGAAAGAAAGAAAGAAAGAAAGAAAGAAAGAAAGAAAGAAAGAAAGAAAGAAAGAAAGAAAGAAAGAAAGAAAGAAAGAAAGAAAGAAAGAAAGAAAGAAAGAAAGAAAGAAAGAATGAAAGAAAGAAAGAAAGAATGAATGAAAGAAAGAAAGAAAGAAAGAAAAAAGAAAGAAAAAAAGGAAGAAAGAAAAAAGAAAGAAAGAAAGAAAGAAAGAAGGAAACAAAGGAAAGAAGAAAGGGAGAAATAAAGGGAGTAAAGAAAGAAAGAAAGAACGAGAGAAAGAAAGAAAGAAAGAAAGAAAGAAAGAAAGAAAGAAAGAAAAACGAAAGAAAGAAAAAAGAAAAAAAAAGAAAGAAAGGAAGAAAGAAAGAAAGAAAGAAAGAAAAACGAAAGAAAGAAAAAGAAGAAAGAAAAAATAAAGAAAGGAAGAAAGAAAGAAAGAAAGAGGAAGAAAAGGAAGGAAGGAGAAAAATAAGAAGAAGAAGAAAGAAAGAAAGAAAGAAAGAAAGAAAGAAAGAGAGAAAGAAAGAAAAATTGAAAGAAAAAGGAAAAAGAAAGATAGAAGGAAAGACAGAAGAAACAAATAAATAACGGAAGAAAGAAAGAAAGAAAGAACAAAAGAAGGAAAGAAAGTAAGAAAGAAAGAAAAAAGAAAGAAAGAAATAGAAGAAAAGGAAGCAAAGAGAAAAAAGAAAGAAAGAGAGAAAGAAAGAAAGAAAGAAAGAAAGAAAGAAAGAAAAAAAAATAGAAGAAAAGGAAGCAAAGAGAAAAAAGAAAGAAGAAAGAAAGAAAGAAAGAAAGAAAGAAAGAAAGGAGGAAAAATAGATAAATAAATAGACAAATAAATGAATAAAGAAAGAAAGAAAGGGAAGGAGAGGATGAAAGAAGAAAGAAAAAAGAATGACAGAAAAAGAGAGTACAAAAGAAAGAAAGAGAGAGAGAGAAGACAGAAATATAGAGATAACCCAAGAAAAAGAAGCGAAAGGGAAAAGGAAGGAAAACAAAAAAAAAAAGAATAAAGAAAATAAGAAAAAAATAATGTCCAGGGTGTCACAAATTTACCCTGAGAAAATCGATAATGATATTGTCAATCAGCTTCATGTGTTTGAGTCTATAGAATCAGATATGTGGTGCACAACGGTATCCGTATTCCCTGGTACTTCTTATATGAGAACTTTGGTGAAGACAAAGGAAGAGTAAACAGAATGAGTAACTATTAGAGCTCTGTGCCAACCGCACTGAACTCTCCGCTATCAAACACAGCAAGTTTCTGTCGTCTTTGATGATCTTGGGAGTTCGTGCGTAATGAGGGACACGTCATACCTTCTCATTTTCCAGCAAAGTCTTACTGTAGGCTTGTTTCGCACGTATCGGCTTTTCGCCGTCCATCGCCCACGATACGACGTCATGCTCTCAAATAACAATGAGTACCTATGGACTCTTTTACAAGTCACGACCGCGTGTGAAATAGCCAATAGACATCCATAGTTACTTGAGAGTACGACGTCGTGTCGTTAACGGTGCATAGCGAAAAGTCGATCGATACCTATGAAACGACAGTGGCCTACATCGATACAGTCGACACTAAATCGAGGGAGTAGATCGGGAATAGTCGTACGTGTTCGATCAAGCGTCTGTTGCCTCTCACACAGCCTGCATAACCCATAACGACCATGTTACCCTTAACAATTTATTTAAAAGTTCTGGACTATTACGCCTGGGGATGTCATTAATAGATACCAAGGAATCACTGAAGGCTCTTCATTTGTTCCCTTGTTCCATTGTTCCTATATCTTATTCCTTCTACTCTTCTGCTCTTCCCCCTTTTTAATCTTCCCCTTATCTACTTGTTTCTATTCTTCTTCCTCCTCTTCCTCTTTTCTTCACGTTTTCTATTCATCTCTTCTTCTCTTCTTCTCTCTTCTCTTCTTCACTTCTTCATGTCTTCTCTTTATTTCTTCATCTCTTCTTCTCTTTTTTTCTTATTCTCTTATTCTTTTATTCTCTTATTATTTCATTCTTTTATTCAGTTTATTATCTTATTCTCTTATTCTCTTATTCTCTAATCATCTTATTCTCTTATTCTCTTATTCTCTTACTCTCCTATTCTCTTATTCTCTTATTCTCTTATTCTCTTATTCTCTTATTCTCTTATTCTCTTATTCTCTTATTCTCTTATTCTCTTATTCTCTTATTCTCTTATTCTCTTATTCTCTTATTCTCTTATTCTCTTATTCTCTTTTTCCCTTATTCGCTTCTTCTCTTCTTCTTTTCCTCTTGTCTACTCTTTTTCTTCTTCTCTTCTTTTTTCTCCTCTTCTTCACGCCTTCTCTTTATCTCTTCATCTCTTCTTTTCTTCCTGCTTTCTTCTCTCCTTCTCTTTTTTTCTACACTTCCTGTTTCCTACCCTTCTTCTCGTCTTTTTTTTTCTCATCTTCTTCTCTTCTTCACATCTTCTCTTCATCTTTTCATCTCTTAATCTTTTTTTCTCTTCTACACTTCTCCTCTTCTCCCCCTCTTTGCTATTCTTCTTCTATTCTTCTCTTTTTCTCTTCTTTTCTCTTCTCTCTTTCACGTCTTCTCTTCATCTCTTCTTTTCTTCTTCTCTTATACACTTTTTCTCTTCTTTTTTCCTCTCTTATACTTTTCCTCTTTTCTACTCTTCGTCTTTTCTACTGCTCTTCCTCTTTCTCCTCCTCTTCTCTTCATCACTTTTTATCCTCATCTCATCATCTCTTCTTCTCTCCTTCTCCTCTACACTTCTCTACTTATCCTCTTTTCGTTTTCTCTTCTTCTCTTCTTCTTTCTTTGTTCCATTGTTTTACTATTCAGTTATTCCCTTCTTCCTTGGTTTTATTATTCCGCATTCTTTTATTCCCTTGTAACCATATTTTCTTGTCCTATCCTTTTATTTCCTTATTTCTCTATTTCCTTAACTTATTCTTTTACTACCTTATTTCTTTATTCCCTAATTTCATTATAATAATATTTTCCTTATTCCTTTATTCCCCTGTTTCTTTATTTCTCTGTTGGTCCTTTACCTGATATCCACGTTCCTTTACCTTTCCACTTTTTTCTTTATCCGTTTTCTTTCTTATTCCTGTGTCCCCTTATCCCTTTAGTTCTTTATTCCCTTGTCCACTTACTCTCTTATTTCCTTATTCCTTTTCTTCTTTGTTCTTTTTTCTCTTATTCTCTTCCTCTCTTGTTCCATTATTCCTTTGTTCTTCCACTTCCCTGTTCCCTATCCCCTTATTTCTTTATTCCTTAATTCCCTTATTCTCATTTCCTTCATTCACCCACTCCTACACTTGCTCACTCCATCATTCCTTTTTCCTTATTCTCCTTATTGTTGTGTACCCGTTGTCTTTTATATTTTATTCTATTTTATTCTTTGATAGCTTATTCTATTTTTTTTACTTATTCTTTATTCACATAATTTGTCATTCATTTATTTGTTCATTCATTTATTTTTTTGTG
>NW_027467712.1:1088332-1090832 GCF_046742065.1 Oratosquilla oratoria
AGGAAGACGGGTTGCAATTATTGCAGGATTTCGGCTCCCCTAACGATCATCATCGCGTGCAATATGGCAGAAACGTCTGTTGTCCCAGCTGCACTGGGCGAGGCTTGGGATCGAGTCATGTTCCTCCACCCTGAAATCAGCGTCAGAGTCTTCGGGAACAGGATCAGCGGGGGTGAGGGACCTTGGGAGGGGGGGGGGGGTTGAAGGTCAATATATATTCCCTGGTGCTGGCAAGGATGAGGTCGATGACGAAGTAGAGGAGGAGGAGGAGGAAGACAAATTGGAAGAAGATAAAGAAAGGGATGATGAGAAGGAGGGGAACGAGAGTAAAAGGTTAAACAGGAACGACAGAGGTCGAAAAGCAAAAAGAGTAACACAAAGAAGGACAGGAAACGAAGGATGGTAAACAAACAAAAGAAGATGAAGAAGAGAAGCTTAAGAAGAGGAAAATAAGAAGTGGACGAGGAGAAGGAGGGAAATAAAAAAGAGAAGGAAAGCAGAAGAAAAAAAAAAGAAAAGAAAATGAAGGCGAAGAATAAGAAAAGAACGCTTAAAAAGAGGAGGAAGAGTAAGAAGCAGAGGAACAGGAGAGACTTGAGGAAGAGGACGTAGAAAATGAAGAACAAGAGGAATAGGAAGAGAAAGGAAGAGGTGAAATAAGAAAAAGAAAGTAGGAGGAGAAACAGAAGGAAGAAGAGAAAGACGAAGATGAAGATTTGGAAGAAAATGAAATGACGAAAGAAGAAGAGGCTGAAGAGAAGGAAGAGAAGAAAAAGAAAGAATAAGGCAAAAAAATTAAGGAAAGCAAGGAAGAGCAAGGGAAGGAGGAAGAAAGACTCGGAAGAGGTGTTTGTTTGTGTATGTATCTAATAGTTGTGACGTTCTTTTTCTCTGAGAATAACAGAAACGATCGACAGATGTATAGAAGTGATAATGATGATGATGATATAGTTTAACGTCACACACTCTCCCCTATCGGGAGGCTAGGACGGTGCCCCTCACAGAGGGCTTTGTAGCGTGGAATTTATAGAAGCAAAAGAAATTAATTTAGAATGTTTTTCGAATTCTCATTAAACAAACCGTTTTCTAGAAAGCAAACTATTAGAAATAAATCAAAGTTTCAGTTTAATATCAACAATGTTAATGTTGCTATTGACTTCCTAGAATCTAGCAATGAATATGTATGTCCTTATTTGCTTTTTTGTTTTTTGTTTTTTTGCTTTTTGTCATCCTAGCCCAAATTTCAGTCGCTGTCCTTGTCTCAGTCTTCTTTTTATCTGCCAACTACAGCTCCATCATCTTCATTTCCAAATTTGTCCTTGCCTCAGTCTCCGTCGTTACCTCCGACTACTACGTTATCATCCTCGTTTCGTTCTTCATCATCGTCACTCTGTGCGTCCACGTCGTCGATCTTGTTTCACTTTCAGCCAACACTATCGTGTTCGTCTCTGATGTCTAAGGACTCCATTGTGGTCATCCTCTCCGTCCTCAGCTTCGTTTCTGTTTCCGTCGTCGTTGTCATCGTCCCCGTCTTAGACTTCGTCTCCACCCTTATCGCTGACCTAGTCTCCTTCTCCGTCGTTATCTTTGTCTCTGTCTGCATCGCTTTTCTCGTCTATCTATTCTTCTTTATCCTCGTCCCCGTCTCCATCTCCATCACCATCCTTATATCATTCTATCGTGTATGTCTCCGTTCTCGTCTCCATCTTTATGTCCGTTTTAATCGTTGTGTATGTCTGTCTTCGTCCTCGTCCTCGTCCTCATTTTAGACTCAACCCTGGTCTTCCTCCTCATCATACTCCTCACTGCCCCTGTCTCTGCTCTCGTCTCCGTGTCTGTCTTCAGATCCTTCGTCCGAGTCTCACTCTTCGTTCATGTCCCATGTCCTCGTCTTTGTAGATGTCCTTATCTTCGTCTCGTACTCTGTCCTCGTCTCCACCTCTCCACCTCACCTATTCGCTTCCTTCGTCTTCATCTTCTCCGCCTCTGTTTACATCACCATCCTTATGTCCGTTTCCGTTTCTCTCTCTCCCTTTTCCGTTTTTGTCTTCATTCTGATCCCAATATCCCTTTCATTCTCAGTCCTCGGGTCCTTTTATCTCTTCATCGCCATCTTATTTTGCATCCCTGTCTCTGTCTGCCACTACCTTTATTTCTCTTTAGTCTTGTCTCCTCTACGTAATTGTCTCATTCTCACTTTCCACCCGTCTCCTACTTTGTCTCTATCTCCGTCTCCGTCTCCGTCTCCGTCTCCGTCTCCGTCTCCGTCTCCGTCTCCGTCTCCGTCTCCGTCTCCGTCTCCGTCTCCGTCTCTGTTTCTGTATCCGTCTCTGCCTCTGTATCTGTGTCTGTCTTTGCTTCTGTCTCGATTTCCATCTCTGTCTTGGTCTCTATCTCTGTCTCAGTCTTCGTTTCCGCTTCCGTCTCCACCTCCTTTCCTGGAATTGTTATCGTCATTGTCATCTTCTTCGTCATCACCATCGTCATCATCTTTTTACCG
>NW_027467712.1:1095832-1098332 GCF_046742065.1 Oratosquilla oratoria
ATATATATATGATTGAAGGTGAAAGAAGTAGACGAGGAGTATGGGAGAATTTCACGCCTTAACGTTTCGACCCGCAGGGTCTTGATCACAAAGCTTACAACTCAAACGTAATAGGATATTTTATACACGGACGGGTCATCTTATGGGACGCTTCGGAGAGCTTGTTATTTTATTTGTGTATTCTTTTATTATTAATAAGCTTGTGGCTTTTGCTAAACATATAAAGCCTTCTCTATGGTTAATGTTGTTATTAGTGTTGATATATGCTGCCTCAATTGTCTTCCTTAGTTTCTTGGATGATCCTTCATTTAATACGGTTGTGTTGTTCCAGTCTGGAAGGTGACCATGTTTATCCACATGTATTACTATGGAGTTAGATGTCCTATGGGCTTTTACGTCATTTTTATGTTCATTTATCCTTTTATTAAGTCCGCGACCAGATTCACCTTCAATCTTATTTGTCATAATTGTATCATCACTATACGATGATATTGGTTCAAGTTGTTTGTACGAACCATTTAGGATGACTTGTGCATTTGTACGTTTATTTTGTATTGATTAAAGTTATTTATATCTATTTAATGTACTGTAATTATTAAATAAATGCATTGTATCATCACTATACGATGATATTGGTTCAAGTTACTTGTATGAACCACTTAGGATGACTTGTGCATTTGTATGTTTATTTTGTATTAATTAAAGTTATTTGTATCTATTTAATGTACTGTAATTATTGAATAAATGCATCACATGTTTATTCCTTTGGGATCTTGTATACTGTATTTGTGTAGGGAACCGTTTCTGCGCGTATCGCTGTGCGGTTTGTTCGCGTGGATATTACTAGGGAGTGACGCTCATTACACGACATTCTCGTCGGTGATTTCAGGTGTGAGGCAGCGGTAGGAACCAGCGTCCGAGGTGAAAATGTAAGGACCTAGGTCCCTGCCCGGGTGATGGTTTGATTTTCACACTAGAAGGCTTGTCACTAATGTGAGTTATGATTTCTAAATTTTGTAACATGTGATACGTTGTATTGCGGTTAACAGATTGTTTGCGTAAAGTAATACTGATTTCAATATATTGCTTGTATAGAATATGATTTAGATGAATACTTACAATAGCTTAAGTTGTGAAATTTATAATCGTGCAATTAGCCATAGAGGAATGTTGGACCTCTTATTTGTTACTAATGTCTATATATTTCATACTATTGTAACTGTCATTGTAGTTACGTTTATTCAAAATATCTATTGATGGTTATTTAGAGGATTATCCTCATTTAATTCCAATGTAAATTTGTACAAGTGGTTTTTTTTTTTTTTGATGGTTTCAATACTTTTCACGTTACGTATACTGTGGATTTATGTAAGGATATTTGTAATATACCCGCAGGTTGAAATACATGATTACGACAGTCCACGGAGTTTTAGTGTGAAACAATATTATAGTCAACATATATATATATATATATATATATATATATATATATATATATATATATATACTGTTCCCGTACCATAGTAACCCCTGTGTGTATTGTGGTTTCTGCTGTGTTGTGTCTTCCGTTTTCTTTTTCATGCAAGCTTAGTTTCGCCAGACGAAATCAAAGTATTCTGATGATGAACATATCTGCGTATATGTTATACATTTGAAATTATTGCGTTCTAGTTAGTGTGTGCGAATTCAAAGAAGTATTTGCTTTAATTTCTTGTGATTTATGAGCAATGTATGATTGTGTTTACGACATATGTATGTCGAAATGTCCGTTGTTGGAACTGTTTTGAATGCGGAGCCAGGAGTGGATTCACCCTTTTTTCTTCTTACAACCAAAAGAACAACACATTTTGCTGTGCTATTGGGGGATTCAGCTTACATATGTATGAATTAGCATGTTTACCGTTAAGATAAGTGGGGGGGTTGATATAACGAAGGAAAAAGCAAAAGATTATCTAAGGTATGTAGACTTGTAATTTGTGTGGTATTGAAAGTTCACTATTATCTTGATTATATTTAGAGATTGATTAGATATTCAATGATCATGTTTAATATTCATGTATACATATGTCATGTCATGGCAACTACATGGTGATAAACTATTCCATGGAGATTAATATAGAGTACAATCCTTTTAGATATGTATTTAATACAATGATTGAATTTATTTATGTTAGTTTGTTGAATGTCATTGAATAATTATTGTGGAGATCAGAATCTCATTACAGATCTACTGGATACTGGCAATGGTAATTAATCTTTATTATATGTTCTACCTCACATGTATAAGAATATGTATGAGTATTATGATAGCATGTAACGAAGATATAATCAATATAACCTTTAGTTCAATATATGCAAATAATTACCTCTATCTATACCAAACTTCTATAGTGATCACATATAACATAGATGATACTGAAAAGAGTTATTTCTAGTTTGTCACCCACCTTTAAGGGATGAGGTAATATCTGTAAGAGTTATTATTGTCCTTCTAGGTCCT
>NW_027467712.1:1103332-1123332 GCF_046742065.1 Oratosquilla oratoria
ATAGGTGGCGTACTCAACACCCTCAACAGTCCTTATGTCGCTAAATGATTTTGGGCCCCTCACATGAGACAGCATGAGACGAAGATAGAACAACTCCGCATTCTTCGAATTAGTTATTTGCATCCTACCAATAGATATACTCCCTCTCGACCGCTCCGTCCAGACACCACTCTTCTTGCAAAAAACATAGTGGGTTGGTACTTCGGTGTAGAGGAGTGTCCTAGCAAATACGTCATTCTCACAAAGTTTGAAGAAAGCCATTAATTGCGTAACTTTGGCCAGTTGGTGTTCAACAGACATAGAAGCCTCTTCTTCGACATAGAAAATGTTGTGCTCACCTTCCAAGTGGATAGGCAAATAAGTCACTGGTGGATAGGATTTGTGGATATGAAAATTGAATATTCTCCGCGTGGCCTCATTAGCGATAATTCTTAATCTCGTTGACAGGCTTACCGTCGGACTTTGAATATATAATGCGATCGGATCCCTTATTCACATATTTTGTTACATACGCAAGGCACTTTATGGAGTTACAACATTCGACGTTTATATGAGCGTTATATTTCAGACAGAGGTATGGATTGTAGGGGACTACCCACGCATCATCAATCCTCATTTTATCCTCCTTTCCTCTCCTTTTCCTCTCGAAACACCTACCACCATCCTCACCAAAGACCCTTCGTCGATATAGCGGATAACCGCTGTTACAAACAAAAGTATCCTTTCTATAAGGTTTAGGAAAGTTCTTCGAACATTTGTTTTTGACGATACACGGGCTGCTCTCATCGTAACCAACACACGGGTTGTGTATCATATTAGTGGTTACGATTTTGTACAGCCTCGGGGACGTATTCGGATCGGGAATCTCCGCGGAGATGTAGTTATCGATATCCGTTTTATCAATTTTGTGCTCTAAACAAAGAAGGACGTGGCAATGAGGTAACCCACGCTTTTGCCACTCTACGGTATACAAAACGCCTTTGTACGACCGAAAATGCAAATCTTTGTCAAATCATCCATTAAAGCACACAGTTTCAATCTGAAAACCCGGCTCACTAAATCTGGTCTATCACTGGAAGTACAGCAGGCAGCAAGAGCAGTTTCAAACTCTGGCCAGTCTGGGTTCATTGTGAACGTAATGAATAGGTCAGGGCTACCGTATTTACCTATGAAGGTAAGCGCGTCTTGTTGTTTCTGCTTCATGTACCTAGGTCCGCCAACAAAGGATGGAGGTATGATAATCCTCTGACCGACGGAAGAGTGGTTTTCCTTTCGTATATTTCGTTGATTTGCTTAAAAAAAACTCAGTCGGAAAGTCTCAATTTTGACATAATTGTCGACTACAAACTTCTGAAACAGAGTCCTCCCCCTATTGATATAATTGAACTCATCCACTTTGTCCATGTACAATTGGCTATAAAACATACAGCCCGTGAGTCTACCATCAGCCTCTTTTTTCTCATTGTTTGAATTCGTTGTGTTTTTCTTTTTTCCATACCTTATTTTCATCCCTTTTAGTTTCTTCTGGCTAAAACTGAACTGTACCCTACGTCTCCATTAGGTATCAAAAGAGGGTACTGCATGGGATCGTAAAAATAGTTGAGAGAACTTATAATAACGCTGGAATATTTAGAGTCTTCCTTGGGAGAAGAAAGCACAACTTCAAGGTGCTTCGGAACATCCGACTCATCGAAATCAACTATAGCTCCAACCTATGCACGGGCTGTAGGGAGATCATAAGTTCTTTTATGCTGCTGAATACGCTTTCCCTCAGAGGTGCGAAGTGTGATGCGTACGTCTGGAAGCTTGTTCAACTGCTTGGTCTTGCTGTCGACCAAATCCACCACACCTTTAAACTCTTTCAACAGGGGTTTCAACACCGCATTGTTAGCAGTAAGATATCCTTCCAGGATAGAAACAATCTCGAGATTCTTTGAGTATAACTTTTCTTCATTACTATGTCTCTTCTTTGTTGAAGCTGATAATGGTTTGTGCGTAGTTAACTGGTTGGCCCTAATTTGAATCTGTTTTTCAGAATAACAATAGAAATACAAATCGAGGTATTTGGGCAAAGGCTTATTACATTCCGCGGTCCCTTTTCTGTGTATATACACATCCTTCTCGTCACGTTTGAGGTACCGGTGCAGCTCCGTATGTTCTCGCATATAGCGTGGTTTCAGTACTCCTAATCGGTGATAAATATGTCCCTTAATTTTGTACGTCATTACGGATTCAGACGCGTTTTCAAGGCTTCCGGAAGTGGCAAATGATGTGAAGCAAAACATGTTATTGAAGTTATATATGTTGTTCAGGAAATGTCTCGAAAGCTGAGTTTTACCTTTATACAGCAAAGGAGAGAGAGGAGTCAAGGAAGGGTGGACTGATTGCCCTCTAGAACAACAGAGTGCAGTCATTTCACCTTGCCAACGTTTTGCTCCACACAGAGGACAAATTACATCTCCTAGATTTCCAATGTGATGTTGTTCGATTTTATCCTCCGTGGTCAAGCCACCCAACGTATCCACTAATGGAGGCAGACATTCCTTAGTACTTTTTCTGACCCTAATTTTCCATGCATTTTCATCGATTTATTTTATCCCATTGATTTTGGCCTTTCGTTTCTCCTCACGAATACGGTCCTTTTTCCTCTTTCTCCCTTTTCTTTCTCTCTTGAGTGTCTATCCTGAGACGCTTCTTTTCTTCCCTCTCAGATAATTTAGCCAACCTAATTTGTTTCCGCTCCTCGATTTTCTTTCTCCTTTGGTTCGCCAACTCCCTGTCACGATTACTCAGAGTCAAAATATCTGAGGGCTCATCGAGACTTTCAGGTTCGACTCCAGCTACCTCAGTCACAATGGTCTGCTTGGTCACAACGGCATCCCTGCAGTCTGTTGCGGCCTGCGTTGATGTGCTCACGGCGGCATCCTGATCTGTCGAGTGAGGATTTTTTTTAGTCTTCTTTGCACGGATAATAAACTGAGCCCGTTTTCTACCCCTTAATCTACGTTTTTCGTCTCTAAGTGTGATCTTTTCATCATATGTATATTTTCTAAGCGCAGCCCAGTAATGCTTTCGAAATTGATCAAAATTTTTATATCGCTCTGCAATAAATTTCCCTTTTGACGCTTTATCACGATAACCTCCTGCCGATACAACCTGCTCGTCGAAATAGAAATGGAATAGATAATCTTGATCAGAATATGATACGAAATTGTATTGATTCGGATAGTAATGCCCAGATGATGAGGGCTTTTGGATAGATCCAGATGATGAGGGCTTTTGGATAGACCCGTCTGATGAGGGCTCTTGGATAGGCCCAGAGGGTTTTTGGATAGGCCCAAGGTTTGGATAAAGCCGCTTATGTTCTTTCTTCAGCCTTCTCATTAGGAATATGTCTGACTTTACCTGTTTCGCATCCACATCCTCTCTCGTTGCAATCCACGCCCAGAACTGGCGATGTTCCTTAACCCGTTGAGCCGATGAACCAACCATAATGACAACTACAGTGGCACGGCAGCCTAATCTCCTTGTTGTCAATACTTACAGATCCCCCTCTCCCAGACATGTAACATTATTAAAATGTGTCACTTTTGAAATGGTTTATTATTAAGTAGAATAGAATATTATAGAAACCTAATTTATTGTGAGGAATAAAAGTTTAAGCGTTATTTTTGCCAGTATAACATAAGTTTCAGTTTTTGTCTAGTATATTCCAGCGTGACGTCATGTCGCACAGTCCTGAAAACATTTCACATAATCATAATTAAATGGGCATAATTCACCCATGACATTGGGTTATTTTGATAAAAGAATATTATAAAAACCTAAATGAATATGAAGAATAAAATATTAAGCATGATTTTTGCCAGCCTAGTATAATTTTTAGTTGTCCAACACATTTCCGTGTGACGTCATGTCGCGCGGTCGTGAAAACATTTCACATAATTATACTAAAATGGGCTGGTTTGACCGTGTGAACAGTTTTTCAAACACGTTTGACAAACCGTTTATCCACGGCTCAACGATGATGGTCCAGGCTCAACGATGAACGTTCTTGACTCAACGATGATCGTCCATCGCTCAACGATGATCGTCCATTGCTCAACGATGATCGTTCACGGCTCAACGATGATCGTCCACGACTCAACGATGATCGTCCATGGCTCAACGGTGATCGTCCACGGCTCAAATATGATCGTCCATGGATCAATGATGATCATTCTTGACTCAACGATGATCGTCCACGATTTAACGATGATCGTCCATGGCTCAACGATGATCGTCCACGGCTCAACGATGATCGTTCATGGCCTAACGATGATCGTCCACGGCTCAATGATGATCGTCCATTGCTCAACGATGATCATTCTTGACTAAATAACGTCCATGGCTTAACGATGATCGTTCTTGACTCAACGATGATCGTCCACGGCTCAACGATGATCGTCCATTGCAAAACGATGATCATTCAGGGCTCAACGATGATCGTCCATGACTCAACGATGAGCGTCCATAGCCTAACAATGATCGTCAACGGGTCAACGATGATCGTCCACGGCTCAACGATGATCGTCCACGGCTCAACGATGATCGTCCACTGCTCAACGATGATCATTCTTGACTCAACAACGTCCATGGCTCAACAATGATCGTTCTTGACTCAACGATGATATTCCACGGCTCAACGATGATCGTCCATTGCTCAACGATGATCGTCCATTACTCAACGACGATCGTCCATTGCTCAACAATCATCATCCACGGCTCAACGATGACCGTCCACGGCCCAACGATGATCGTCCATGGTTCAACGATGATCGTCCATGGCTCAACGATGATCATCCACGGCTCAACGATGATTGTCCATGGCTCAACGATGATCGTTCTTGACTCAACGATGATCGTCCATTGCTTAACGATGATCGTCCATTGCTCAATGATGATCGTCCACGGCTCAACGATGATCGTCCATTGCTCAACGATGATTGTCCATTGCTAAACGATGATCGTCCACGGGTCAACGATGATCGTCCACGACCCAACGATGATTATCCATGGCTCAACGATGATCGTCCATGGCTCAACGATGATCGTCTACGGCTCAACGATGATCGTCCATGGCTCAACGATGATTGTTCTTGACTCAAAGATGATATTACATGGCTCAACGATGATCGTCCATTGCTCAACGATGATCGTTTACGGCTCAACGATCATCATCCACGGCTCAACGATGGTCGTCCACGGCCCAACAATGATCGCCCATGGCTCAATGATGTCGTCCACGGCTCAACGATGATCGTTCATGGCTCAACGAAGATCGTTCTTGACTCAACGATGATCGTCCATGGCCTAACAATGATCGTCCACGGCTCAACGATGATCTCCACGGCTCAACTATGATCTTCCACGGCTCAAGGATGATCGTCCATTGCTCAAGGATGATCGTTCATGGCCCAACGATCATTATTCACGGCTAAACAATGATCGTCCACGGCCCAACATTGATTGTCCATGGCTCAACGATGATTGTTCACGGCTCAACGATGATCGTCCATAGCTCAACGATGATCGTCAATGGCTCAACGATGATCGTCCACGGCTTAACGATGATCGTTCATGGCTCAACGATGATCGTCCACGGCTCAACGATGATCGTCCATGGCTCAACGATGATCGTCCACAGCTCAACTATGATCGTCCACGGTTCAATGATGATCATTCTTGACTCAACGATGATCGTTCACGGCTCAACGATGATCGTCCATGGCTCAACGATGATCGTCCACGGCTCAACGACGATCGTCCACGGCTCAACGATGATCGTCCACGGTTCAACGATGATCGTCCATGGCCCAACGATGATCGTCCACGGCTCAACGATGATCGTCCATGGCATGTAACATTTTTAAAAAGTGTTACTTTTGAAATGTTTTAATTTTGTATGTATATATATATATATATATATATATATATGTGTGTGTGTGTGTGTGTGTGTGTGTGTGTGTGTGTGTGTGTGTGTGTGTGTGTGTGTGTGTGTGTGTGTGTGTTCGAAAACTGTAAAACATGAAATTTTGCGTTCAACCTATTTCCACTATGATAATACAATTGGAAGTATACAAACGCGGGAGAGTATTTGGCAGTACTGCATTTCAATCTCTGCATGTCGGCCTCCATTGGGTTTCCCGATGGTAATGGCTTAGAGTTAAAGTGCATTGTGGTTCTTAAAATGTATATCTAATCGCTGGGATCCATTCAATGTTGTACAAATACTTTCCCGCGATTGTATTCTTCTAATTGTACTATCATAGTGGAGATTGGTTGAACGCAAAATTTCATGTATGTGTATGTAACTCGAGCATACAAATATATAAGAAAAGTTGCGCTCAATTTATATCTCTCTTGATAGCGTAGTTGGTAAGCTACTACGGCACTTGTCATGTGATTGCTGGGTTCAAGTCCTTGGCAGTACCGCATTTCAATTTCTGCATGTCGGCCTCCATTGGGTTTCCCGATGTTGACGGCTTAGAATTTAAGTGCACTGTATTTGCTAAAATGTGTGTATGTATATATATATATATATACATATATATATATATATATATATATACATATATATATATATATATATATATATATATATATATATATATATACAGTATATCGGGTCTCTCACAGGATGACACTATTCACACCAGTGGCTCAATTACAATGTAACTCATTGGAAAAGTTCATACAGAACCTCGCAATTTTTCTATGAGTGCGTTACCGTCGCGTTTTTTGTGCGGTTCAAACTACTAGTGTGAACAGGGCTGCAGGCTTCAGAGTAATTTTTGTAATGTCTAAAACACCTGCAGTAGCTCGAAATTTTTTTGGAGGTTCAAGGACTTCATGGAAAAGTTAAGCTAACTTCCACGGGAACTTAAGGAAGTCCTACATGAGTTCAGGGACCTAATGATAGAATTGAAGGGTCTCTTGTAAAATCATATTCTCCAAAAACTCAAAGAATTTCTATAGAAACTGCAGAAGTTGATGGGCCTACAGTAGTTCATGGACTATCTACAGTAGTTCAAGAATAACCAAAAAAATCCCACCGAAGAATCCTGAGAGGTGAAAATGGAATGAAGTATCTTGTGACAGAACTGTCTAATTAATTATCAGATGAGATTTGTCGACGCAATTTTTTTAGAATCTAAATCCTCAAGAGAAGGTAAGTTGTTGTGAATGTCAGAACATATTCCTAGTAGGGCTTGGAAAACTAGAATATGTTTTAGATTGTGTGAATATAAAAATTAAGTATATATTGGCGTTGTGTTTGAACATTTTATCCATCATCAAAAAACATGTCAATCAGTTATGAATAAGTTCATTTTGCAACAAAAGGAAGTTGAATATCAGTAGAGTTATCACTTGCGTCCTATGCACAATGGTAGGAAAAATAAAAATCGTCTAGTCTTTTGTATTTATGACGTAGAGAGAAGCCTAAACATACCACTATAGCAGTAAGAATAGTAATAACTTGATACCTTCATATGCTGTTGGGTGTTTTAAGTAAGGTATAATTCATTTAGCATTGATGTTCTTTTCTTTCTAATGAAAATTTACAAAATATGCAAATATGCTTTTTTTAATACTCATGGTAGAAGTATATAGTCTCATACGGCACAGTTGCCACCCTGTGGTTGGACTGGGGATTAACACAGTTCCGCAGTAGCCTACACGACCGAACAGCCCTATTCAGTATCTGCTTTTCTCACCCCGAATAAGGATGAGGCTAGAAAACGTATCCTAAACATAGCCTCCATGAACCCAATCAGGCTGGGAAACCTCCCAAGCGCTTCATGAAAAATAATGATAAAAAAAGAAAGAAAAAAAACAAAAAAAACAATGAGGGAACAACGTCCCTCCCAAAAACCAAAGTCCACCTGTTCCACTTTCACACCGCTCTGCAACACTTGTGAGCGGAGCAAAGAGCCTCTCCCCCTACCAAACTTGAGAAATTTTTACAATGGTACCACCGGAGCAATTGTGTACCCTCACCAAAGATGGTAATGTTCACCACCATCGGCGTTATCAACAAACCCAAGCACCGCAATCAATGACTGTAATCCACTTCCCATAAGAAATACTGCATTCACGCACCTACCTTAACCTGGCATCCACCACACCGCCTCATATAGAGAAGTGGTATCTGACTTGTACTACTTATAACCCATTTTTCTGAAGTCAGCTACATATGAGTCAATAAAAATTCGAAGATGATTGCGGAAGATCCCGCGAAATGTAGAAACCTCAACAACAGAACTAGAATCAACAGAGCCATAGTTTTAACTACCGGAACGGAAAACCCATTTCAAGCAACACCAAATAAAACGTTTAGTACCAGCGTGTGAGTAGTGCACTTTTCGCCACTATGACACTACATCGAAAAAGAAAAAGAGAAAAGAGGAGTAAGACAAGCAAGAGTGATAGCAGTACATTGAACCAAGAAAACTGCTTACATAGGCCAATACTCTAAGATACGAAATAGGGAGCTAGGACCTATGCTTATTAAATATACACCAATGGTTCCCATTCGAACTACATGGTAGGCTGCACAGTAGTGTCTCCATTTGAAACCAAATATTTTTGAATTTCTTCCCCGTCTCATCCCCGCTGAACTCTCTAACATGCTCGCCGCCCTACATATTCATCCACGACTCTCCTCACTCCCCGTTGCATCTGTATCTTATATAATCATATTTACAAAGAGCCTTACAAGCTGTTCCCACTATCAAATCCCGTCACCTACTGTCCACAGAATCCATTCGTGGGTCATCCAAACTTCCCCTGCTTCAAAATTTCTATCTCTCTGCTGTGTGTCATCTCACATTGGCGTCCCCAGTAATAAATGATGTGTCCACTCCTCTACTGGTAACACGATATTACCCAGTCCTGCGACCAGCAATACTAATCATGTGTCAAAGACGCTGGGAACAGCAGCCAACAGACCACGCAAAAACAATCAAGCTCCACATGCATTCATGAGTGTCGTCATATGAGCATAACGACCTTTTGAAACCGCACTAGTACGTCTAAAAAAAATATGTACCCGCTTCATGCACAACCGCCTCATAGCCCTGTCATCTAACAATGCAACCTCCTACTCTATCATCTACCTCCTCAAATAACAATAACAAACATACGAATTTACAAAAATGTCCTTTTCTATTCTAAGAGAGGTGGCCAACCATGGTACTCTTCAGCTATTCAACATCCATCCAGCATTCATTTGTTTTTCTTTCCACTTTAGCTCATATTCCCCACGCACTATTAGATTCATAATCAATGTAACAAAATACATTACCTCCACCGAAGGGATCGACAGGTGAAGCGGTCTACTCCCATCGCTTCCTTACATAGCAATCCTCCCTTCATTTACTCACGAAAACACAGAGGACACAGACAGACAATGACACTACAAAAAAATTTAGGCGACATTAATTTCTATATCAAAAAACAATAATCAATCAAACCATAAGCACCCTCGACTAATTTTCTGATTTTGCAGAATTGATATAACTGTTCTTCTTTCACTCTTCCTCACCTTCCTAACCCTCGTATATTCTTTCACTACTTTATACTTCCTGCTTATCCTATCCTCTTTATTAGAGTAATCACTTTATCCATTTCTTTGCCCTCTTTCCCTGTTTTTCCCCCTTTTGAACATTTCTTCCTCCATTTCTCCCTCCTGAACATTTCAAAATCTCAGCCCTTCAATTTAGCGTCCAATTTCACTGCCCCACCCCTTCCCTCATCGTTTCTCCCACTTTAATTCCCCGTCCTCTCAATACAGATCCCCCTCCTTCTCCTCCCGCCTAACTTTAGTCATCTCTCCCCCGATATAGTCCCCATTTACCCATTACTTCTCTCCTTCCTTCCTTTTTTTTTCCCTTTACCTCGACTTCACCCTCCTTTTAATCCTCCTCCCCTTCCTCTCTCCCTCCTTTCTCCTCATTTCCTTTCTCCCTTATACCTTACTCTGACCCTTTTCTTCCTCTTCCTCCTTCTCTCCTCTCTCTCTCCCTCCTTCCCCCCCTTCTCTTTCTCCCTTATACCTTACTCACCCTCCTCTTCTTCCTCTCCCTCCTCCTTCTCCCCTCTCGTCCCTCCTTTCTCCTCCATCTACATCACCTGCTCCTCCCATCTACGTCATCCCTCCTTGCGAGGGGTGTACCTAGAAGGGACTAGACCTATTTTTCCCTGCTGATGCCGAGACGCTGCTCACATTTCACAGCTGATTTACGTTTTATTCCTAGCCCTCTCACTTCTCTTCTTTTCTTCCTCCTCCTCCTCCTCCTCCTTTCCGTTTATTTTTCTCTTCCTGATTCTTTCCTTCCATTTCTTAGATTCGTTTTTCTTCAATGTTCTTTTATCTTGTCTACCTCCTTCTACATTCGTATGGTGTGTAGGGCTGCATAAGTTTGATGTCAGTATTTCAGGAAACTTTAGCGAGATACTCACGGACAAGTGTCACGCACCCTTCGCTCATGATTGGAGAATAATCCTAGATAGAAAAAGAATCCTGTTCACTTTTAACTTTTGCTCTACTTATTTCCTGACTCCCTCCTTGATACCTCCCTGTACTGTTTCTTTGGCCCTATATTGTTCTCAGAGACAGAAGCGCTGGTTATTGCCAATGAAATGACTGAAATACTTCTTCCTCTCCTCCTACTAAATCTCCTCTTCCACTACCAACTTCTAATTTTTCAAATTATATCTTCCACTCTTCTCCCTTGTTCTTCTATTATTATTTTTCCTAATTCTTCCTACCACCAAACTTCCTTTTTATCTATCCACTTTTTCACCCTTTCTTCCATTTGAGTTTCTTTTTCTCGTCTTACGCACCAATCTTCCTTCCATTTTCGTGTTCCACCTCCCTCCTTCTTCTCTCCTTCTCGCATCGTCCTTCCTGTCCGCCTCCCCTTCCTTCTCTGCACTGCCCCTTACACTCCATAGTCACGGTAACGCGATAATCTGGACACATTTTATGTGAACTTATTCAAGTGATACCACGGAACAATAGCCTGGTAGACTACCAGAATAAGCGCATAACTATTTCCCACTACTGAAAGGGTTTGATCATGACATATTCAGATATTTTCCTTATTGAAGAGGTGCCAAGGAACCGAAAGAAATCACCTGGCAGCGAACTGTAAACTACCCTGCGACAGGAAAGGAGCTAACCAATACATCAGTCTTTACACCGACACTAATCAGAGAATTAGCATATTCATGACACCCCTTTTAACTTCGTACGCAGAGGAACACCTCGCCTCTTCAACACGTAGGCGGACGCGAGGTTTTGTCCTCATCTGAATAAATCAATTAGTCGCTCAAAGTTAACCACACGTGAAGAAAAGGCCTGACCACCTTTTACCTCGTTAAGCTTGATTGGGAAATCCGCCCCTCCCATTCACTCTTAGGGATTTCTAGACGTCTTTTACAAATGGTGATGAGAGGGATGATAGAGATTGAGTCAGGGAAGGGCAGTGGTGGGAAAGGCGAGATTTCTTTCCTCCCCCTTCCCTTCCTATCACTCTCTACTTCTCTTCACTTCTCTACCCCCTCCTCACTCCTCCAGAGGCATATACTTGTCTTTTTCCTAATATTGATGCATATGTATGCCGTCGTGACGTGTTAACCCTCGGTAGAATAAAAGTAAAGGGATGCCATCATCAGTAATGTAAAGATTAATCAAGTTATAATTATTAGTAACTTCCGAAGGTTATTACCACCTTCCAAATGTTCAATTATTAGCACCTTCCAAAGCTATCATTGATAGCACCACCTTTAAGTTGTCATTATTAGTACCTTTTGAAGTCACAATCAATTCCCAAAGCCATCCCCATTAGTGTTTACCAACGTTATTGATATTATTATTATTATTATTTTTTTTTATTTTTTTTTTTTTTTTAAGGGAAGAATGACACACTGAACGGGGACGCCCCCCACAAGCGACAAAGTCGGAGGGGATACACAGAAAAGGCAGCATCCCTGCCTTTCCGTGAGGCCGCTCATTCTCTACTGTTTTTGTGTTCTAGGAACCTTCTATTAGGCGGTGGTGTGATCCACGTCGTATGTTTGATTCATGCCTTTACTGTTTGGGAACAGCATGGCCAGCATGATTGGATGCAGTATAACAAGTAAGTTTTGGCAGACACCCGAATGTATGTGGATCAAAACTCAA
This sequence comes from Oratosquilla oratoria, assembly GCF_046742065.1. Classification (NCBI taxonomy): domain Eukaryota; kingdom Metazoa; phylum Arthropoda; class Malacostraca; order Stomatopoda; family Squillidae; genus Oratosquilla; species Oratosquilla oratoria. The sequence continues at coordinate 1,115,562 of NW_027467712.1, forward strand.
GCATATGGCATCGCAATGTCCAGCAATAGTCACACTAGCACCTTCCTAAGCCATCATCACATATACATCTTCCAATGTTTTCATTACTATTTCCTTCTAAAGTTATTATTATTAGCAACTTTAAAAGTTATCTTAATAACATCATTCAATATTAATATTATTAGCAACCTGTACAGTAATGCCATTATCAGCAGCTTCCGAAGTGATCGCTGCCCACTGTCATCATTATCAGAACATTCTAAAGATAGTTTTAGTACGTGTATCTTTTAAATTTGTCATAATTAGAACTTTCTAATGTTATAATCCTTCGTAGTTTTTAAGGTAATCCATATTAGTACATTCTAAAGTTATCACTACTTTTACCTCTTTAAGTTAACATTATTAGTAACTTGAATTTATCATAATTAGTTCCTTATAATAGTATCATTGTTAGTTCCTTTTAATTGTATAATTATTACTACCTCATAAAGTTACGATTATTTGTATATTTTGGAGTTGGTTTTATAAGTACCTTCTAAAGTTATCATCATTAGCACCTTCTAAACTTATCATTATAAGTACCTTCTAATGTTATCATTATCAGTACCTATTAATTTATCATTATTAGTAGATTTTAAAGTTGTTTTTTCCATGTAAAGTTTGAATTATTGACAAATTCTTAAGTTATGAATTTAGTTCCTATTTAAGTTATCGTTATTAGTAAACTTCAAAATTAGTTATTAATACCATGTAAAGTTAGTATTACCAACACATTCCAATCCCATCATCATTCTTCAATGTATCTCCCAAAATTCTCATCATTGGTGCCTTCCAAAATTACTGTTATAAGCACCCTTCAATGTTATCATTAGTAGCACCCTCCAAAGACGTTATCTTCAGCATCTTATAAATTTATCATTATTAGCAGCCCCCAAAGCCATCACTATTATCACCGTCCACTGTTATCACTATTAGTACCTTACAAATATATCAGTATCAGCACGCACTAGCATTATTAGTAGCTTCCAAAGCGACTTTCACTGTTATTAATAACTTCCAAATATTTCACTAATAGCACATTCCAAACTTAACATGATGAGGAACTTTTAAAGTTATAAATAGTACCCTCCAAGTTACAATTACTACTTAGCACAATCATACCCTTCAAAGTTATTACTATTCGTAACTTCCAAAGCTATCATTACCCGCACCTCATAACGTCATCACCACCACATCCCTTCAGAGATTTTACAACCAGTATCCCCAAAATTATCATTATCACTACTGTTATTATTATTTCATTATTAGTACGTTCTACCATTATTAGTAATAGTACCTTCTAAATATCTCAGAATTAGTACGTTCTAAACTTAACACCATAAGCACATCTTTAAGTCATCAACAAATAGTACCCCCTAAATTATAATTATTACTTAGTATTATCATATCTTTCAAAGTTGTCACCATCAGTACCTTCCAAAAAAATTCACTCTCCGTACAAAAACAGTTCTAAGTTTCATATAAGCCTCGTACATGTGAGACCCTTGGTTCATTAGTGACTGCCACTTGCCTTTACTGACTGAGACTAAAATATAAGGTCCCAGCTTCGGCCGCAGCGAAGCTACCCCTGGAGTGTGTTCCCCCATCGACATCGTGCACGTTTTCCCCACTCTTATCTCTCGTTTCAGAAAAAAGTTCTCAGACACAATCTCCTTTCCAAAGACAGATTTTTATCCAGCTTAGGGCTAGTCTTCGTATAAAAAAAATGAAGGTTATCTCAAACCTTTTGGTGCAATGACTCGTATAGACATACCACAACTGCTGAGACAAAACAATTTACTGACTTAAGATAAAGATCTTTTGCCGAGTAGGTGATTAAGGTGATTCAAATTAAACTCTACATTAAGGCGACGCCTTAAAATAACGTCTTATTTCTAACAATAGAATATCTTATGCAGCTAATGGCAAAAAATTTAACATATTTTGCTTTTTGAACATGGCAACTGTCGACAGTTTTGTAAACACCAAATTGAGGACGGAACTGTTATTGAATTACAACGTTTCGCTCGAGCGTGTTTGAACACCTAAACCATAACTTATTCAGTATCAGACGCTGTTGCTCGAACATAATTCTACATTGTTACAAGTTGAGAACGTAACAGCGCACTACAGGAAACTTGACACATGCCTATGCCCTAATAGCCCCAGATCTACGAAGAGGCACTTTACATATCTCGTTCTGGTTAAAGCCAGACGATCTGTTTGGTTGAAGAGAAGCTGATATGATTAAAACTTAACTATCAATCACTTTTCCACGACATCGTACCTTAAGTTTATTTATTTATTTATTTATCTACTAATAATAGAAATTAAACCATTTCAAAGGTGACACATTTTAAAAATGCTACATGTCTAGGAGAGGGGGGTCTGTAAGTCCTCCGAGGTCGTAAGTTCTCCAAGGCAGTAAGCCTTTCGAGGCTGTAAGTTCTCCGAGGGTGCAAGTTCTCCGAGGGTGCAAGTTCTCCGAGGGTGCAAATCCTCCCAGGGTACAAATCCTCCGAGGGCGCAAGTCCTCCGAGGGTGCAAGTCCTCCGAGGGTGCAAGTCCAGTCCGCTCGTGACCTCAGCTAGAGACCTCGTTTTTCTGCAAAGACACAAGCTAGCGAATACCTGTGAAATTTATATCTCCGAATAGTGTTAAGTGATTGTGTTGTGTTTTTTGTAATTGTATACGTATAGCGCTATACAGTTAAAGATATAAGATAAAGTGTAGTGTTCTATTTAAATTCAAAACAGTTTTCTGTTACTGTACTCCAAAGGTAGGAGAAATAGTATAAGGTAAGCAGAGTAAGCTTCGCGTATTTAGTTTATTAGAGACCGCTTTGATTTTGTTGTTGTTGTTGATTTGTATTTTCTCTTTAACGTTTTTATTGCTAAAGGAGGAGCGAAATGGCTTGTGAAGGTTGCGTGAACCTAGAGGTCCGTCTCAGGATGTGTGATGAGGAAATTCGTCTTCTCAGGAGTGCGCTCCGTGAGAAGAGTGAACCCTCCCCACAACCCAAAGAGCGTTCCACTTCTTCCCCCTACTGTCACTGCCGTGAGCGAGTGGCACCCCGTGGGGTCCCGTTTGTCGAGCCCGCGTTCGGTAGACGTGTGCCCTGTGGAGCAACCGCTGGCTCTAGCCAATCGTTTTGTTCTACTGGAGGATGAAGTGGCTGAAAACCAGGAGTTCTTGGTGGTGGGGGACTCCATGGTGCGAGGCTATGACGACATCCTGCAGCGGAAGACTAAGCGACGTTGCAAGCTTGTATGTCAACCGGGCCGTGGGATCGCCGATTGTACCTAGTCCATCAGGGAGCAAGGACGGAAGAACACGGTTACGATTGTTCATACGGGAAGTAACGATGTAGGTAGGGTGAGATCAGAGGAGCTTGTTCGGAAATACAAGGTCCTCCTTCAGGAGATGAAGGAACGTGGGAGCCGTCACGTAGTCTGTGGGATCCTCCCGAGGATCTACGCAGGCTCGTGTTGGAACAGTAGAGCCGTAGGGATCAATTATAGGATATCGCAGTTGTGCACACAATTGGGATACCACTTTCTTGATCCTTGATATCTCTTTTCTAGGCGCCATGACCTCTACGCTTCTGATGGGATCCACCTTACCCGTATAGGCAAAGATGTTCTTACAAACCTCATTGTGGGAGTTTGTAATGAATTAGCTCCTTTTTTAGGGTAGAAGCCCAAAGGGAAGGGAAAATAGAATGTACTTAGGAAAACAGTGTAGAGTATAGCATTAATGTAGTACAATGTGCCAGTATAGGACAAAATATAATTTTAGAATATAATGTCGCTAGAGGACGAAATGTTACATTAGGATGTAATGTCATAGGACAAAATGTCGCAATGGGATGTAATGACAGTGGAGGACAAAAGATCACGATGGGAAGTAATGATAGTAGAGGACAAAATATCACGATAGGATGTAATGATAATGGGGGAGAAAATATCACGGTAGGATATAATGTCAGTAAAGGACAAAATATAATTTTAGGAAGGGATACCGGACAGAATGTCAATGAAGGCCAAAATATCATTATAGGATGTAATGACAATGGAAGACAAAAGATAACAATGGGATGTAATTATAGTGGAGGGAAAAATACCACGGTAGGATATAATGTCACTGGAGGACAAAATATAATTTTAGGAGGGGATGCCGGACATAATGTCAATGAACGACGGGAGGCCGGCGTGAATCACGGTGACGTAAGGGGACAAAATGTACAAAAGAGATCGGATGACCGTGATCGACCAGATGCTCGTGATGGGGGAAATGTTAATTTTGATGGGAGAAATGTTAATGAGGCATTGAATGTCAAAGAAGGACCAAATAATAATATAGAGCAAGCTATAAATAAAAAACAAAATGATAATGTAATACATGATATTGAAACTTAAAATGTGCGTAAAAAAATAATCACGAGTTTCTTAAAACCATGTACTTTAATGCTCGTAGTATTAGGAAAAATTTCAAGAAATACAGGCGTATGTCAAAAGCGAAACTCTCGATATCATAGGAATAACTGAGACATGGTTAAATGGTACAGAGTTCGAAGCTGAATTTAATATTGCGGGATTTAAACACTTTCATCAGGATAGAAACCACGTTCTGTTGTACGTTAAAAACAATGTTCATGCTTGTATTTTAGAGAAAGTGAAACAGGATGCATATGATAGTTTGTGGGTTGAGTTAAACCAAACAAATGGACAAAAAATGAATATAGGTGTAACATGTAGGCCAAAGACATTATCATTAGCAGACGACAAACTGTTATTTCAAGAACTGTCTAGTTTCTGCAACCGGGATTTATTGATAATGGGTGATTTCAATTTTGCTGACATTGATTGGATGACCCTTGAACATGGCCATATAGGTAGTCGCTTGATTGATTTTCTTGGTGACAATTACTTAATTCAGCATGTAAAAGAGCCCACAAGATATGGAAACTTACTCGATCTATTGATCGCTAGCCGCGAAAGCATGGTAACTGATGTAGAAGTCGGTGAATCTGTTGCAAATAGCGATCACAACTTAGTTAGATTCAAACTCCTAAACAATTTTAGAATAGATACTTATGTTTCTAAAATACCCGATTTCAGTAAAGCTCAGTTCATAGGACTACGTCAGGAGCTTCAGCTTACAGATTGGGGGGCAAAATTAAACGAAAGACCTGTAGATCAGATGTGGGAAATATTTCAAAATACGCTCACTAAGATGATTCAAACTTACATTCCTTTTAAGGACAGACGTCCCCCATATCAGGCTCGCCCAAAGTGGCTCGACAAAGAAACTGAAAAAAGTATTGCTAAAAAGAGACAGGCTTATAAGAAATATAAGTGCTCGGATGCATCTAATGACTATGAAAGTTATGTATCAATACAGAGAGATTTAAAAAAGACAATAAAAAAGAAAACGACAATACGAAATGAACATTGCTGATAAATCCAAAGAGAATCCCAAAGAATTCTATAGTTACATTAGAGATAAAAATGTTGTTAGGAATCACATTGGTCCACTATTATCTGCTGACGGTCAACTTGAATATTCAAATGAAGGAATGTGTAATATCTAACAATCATTTTAGCTCGGTATTCGTAAACGAAACACCTCAAAGTGAATTCCAAACTGAAACCTGTCAAAAGTCTAGGGTAAACTTACTCACTACGGTAAATATAACAAAAGCAAAAATTAAAAGGTGTATAGACAAACTCAAAGTTAATAACACACCAGGGCCTGACGGTTGGCATCCAAGAATCTTAAAGGAAATGAAAAATGAGAATGCTGTTCCATTAGAAATTATTTTCAAGAAATCCATCATATCCGGAGATGTCCCAAGAGAATGGAAGCTAGCTAACGTTACTCCCATATTCAAAAAAGGTGACAAAAAGAAGCCAAATAACTATAGGCCTATAAGTTTGACTTCAATCGTAGGAAAAATAATGGAAACTATCAACAGAGATGCTATCGAACATCATTTAGAAAGTAACCGTTTGTTAAATGATAGCCAGAATGGTTTCAGACGGAAACGTTCTTGCGTGACTAACTTACTCGAATTCTACAACACAGTTATCTCGAATTATGACAAAAGAAACAATATAGATTTAATATATCTAGACTTTGCAAAAGCTTTTGATGCTGTCCCACACGAAAGACTACTTACTAAATTGGCTTTACACGGAATAAGTGGTAGCCTATTAGGTTGGACTAGTAATTGGTTGAATGGTCGAAAACAGAGAGTTGTTTTAAATGGAAAAACTTCTAGATGGAAAAATGTTACAAGTGGAGTTCCTCAGGGTTCCGTTATTGGGCCACTTCTATTCATAGTGTATATAAATGATATAGACCATGGACTAAAATCTACTGTTTCCAAATTTGCTGATGATACAAAACTGTGCGGAGTGGCAAATGACCACTCAAACCAATTAGATATTCAAGAAGATTTAGATAAATTACAGCAATGGTCTGAAAAGTGGCTAATGAAATTTAACACAAGTAAATGCAAGGTAATGCACATAGGTAAAAATAACAGTAAGTACGATTACAAGTTATTTGGAAATTCGTTAACAAAAGTGGATAGTGAAAAAGATCTCGGCGTAATTATCAGTAACGAATTCAAATCATCCAAGCAGTATATTTCAACCTCTGAGAAAGCAAATAAGATTCTAGGACTGATTGCGCGATCTTTTGATTTCAAAAGTCCATCACTCATTAACAAGCTATACAAATCGTTAGTTCGTCCACATTTGGAATATGCTGTTTCCGTATGGTCACCGAATCTCATTAAAGACATTGACAGGCTGGAAAAAGTACAACGGCGAGCCACAAAACTGATTCCAAATATCAAAAATAAATCATACGAAAATCGACTAAAACATATGAATCTGTTTTCCCTAAAAAGGCGTAGACTCAGAGGTGACTTGATACAGGTCTTTAAGATTCTAAAGGTAATTGACAACATCAAAAGTGACAAATTTTTCACATTGAATGAGAATCAGACAAGAAACAATGGTCTTAAACTGTCCGGAAATAGATTCAATTTGGAAGTAGGTAGAAACAACTTTGTCAACCGTGTAGTTAATACATACATACATACATATACCAAGGCTTTTTTCCCCCTTTCAAGGGAGGTAGCCAAAAAGGGAAAGGCATAAAAACACTCCCACCCATTTCATCCCTAAATACACTCCACACCCCTCCCACCCTCCCTCTCATCTGAGCACCTTGCCCACCGCCCTGGGTCAGAAGCAGTGTCGCAAGACACAGCACATCCACAGCAAGGCCGCTTCATTTAATCGGCGACCCCCCCTCTCCGTCCCCCCTTGCATATAAGGAGAGGACGGGGAGAAATCCCTTCGGGCTGCGTCAAAATTTGCTCACACATACTACCTCACCCCCCACCCCCCCGCCCATTCCTCCTCATGCAATCACAACATCATCCATATACAACCATTCTCCACTCACCTCTGTCTTCCGTCCTCTCCCTTCCTTCCTCAACAGACATTCCCCTCTTCCCCAAAGCCCCCTTCACCCCATCCATCCACCTCATCCTAGGACGTCCCCTTATGTTCACTCCCTCCACATCTGCTTTCCATACCTCTTTTACTAGTCTTTCTTCACTCATTCTTTCCATGTGTCCAAACCATCCTAATACTCTTTCATCAACCCTATCTCCCAGCTCCTTTTTCACCCCTGTTCTCCTCCTCACCTCCTCATTTCTCACTCTATCTAGCCT
>NW_027467712.1:1135832-1140832 GCF_046742065.1 Oratosquilla oratoria
CCTTGATTATCAATATTCATTTTATATTTTGTCATAACTTTATCTATTGATTGATCTATTTTTTACTTAAAGCTATTAACATTCCTTTTCCTAGGCGCCACTTTGCCCACTCGCAAACTATGGCATTCATCTCTATGCCATCCGCTTGGTATCACAAAGATAATAGCCTATTTCGATCTAACCCTTCCGTACAGTTGCGGCACATTTCTTCGTATTCTGGGCGGGACCAGGTAATATAATTCATCTGTACGGCAGCCCCTCCGTTATGAAAGGGTTTTATCTCTCACGATATCTTCTCTTTATTCCCAGGTGACCTATCAGCATTATTTTCTTCATCACTAACTTTTCTCCAGATCATTCTAGTTATATCTATTACCACTCACCCATTCCCTCTCTTTCTCCACTGCCCGTTCGCTCTCTCTCTCTCTCTCCCTTCCTCACTTTCTCTTTTTTCTTTCTTTTTTCCATTTCTCTTATCCCTCTTACTATTTGTCTGTTTCATCCTTTCTACATCTCTCTCTTTCTCTCTTTTTCTTATCATCTGTTTCTTTTTCTTCCATTTCTCTCTTTCATTTTTCTTCTCATTTTTACTCCTCTCTTTCTCCTTTTCTTCATCCATACCCTTTTTATCCTTTTGTCTATTTGTCTTTCTTTCTCTCCTCTTCTTTTCGTCTTCTCTCTTTGTCTCCTTTTTACCTTCTCTAATTATCTGCTTCTGTGTTTTTCTCCTTATTTCATTCTTTCCTTTCCTCCTCCTCTCCTCTCTCTCTTTCCTTTATCTCATTATATCTCATTCTTTCCTTTTTCTCTCTTTCTTTCCTTTGGTTCTCTCATTTTCTCATTCTCTCGTTCTCACCTTCTCTTTATATCGCTTTCTCTCTTTTTATATTAATTTTATTTTCCCTTACTCTCCTTATTCTCTTCTTCTTTTCTTTTTTCTTTGTAATCTACTTTTTTTATCTCCTATTTCTCTTTTTATTTGCTTTTCTTTTCCTTTCTTATTTCTTTTCTTCTTTAGCTTTCTCTCTCGTATTCCCTCTCTCTCTCTCTCTCTCTCTCTCTCTCTCTCTCTCTCTCTCTCTCTCTCTCTCTCTCTCTCTCTCTCTCTCTCTCTCTCTCTCTCTCTCTCTCTCTCTCTCTCTCTCTCTCTCTCTCTCTCTCTCTCTCTCTCTCTCTCTCTCTCTCTCTCTCTCTCTCTCTCTCTCTCTCTCTCTCTCTCTCTCTCTCTCTCTCTCTCTCTCTCTCTCTCTCTCTCTCTGCCTCTTTCTCTCTGTCTCTTTCTTTGTCTTTCTCTCTTTTTCTCTTTCTTTCTGTTTTTCTTACTCTTTTCCCCTTCTCTCCTTCCGCCACCATCTCTCTGATATAGAGGCAGAGGCGAAGGAGTCATTTGAGGGTAAGACGAAGAGAAGCCTGAGGAAAAGAGCAAGTTTACTGTAGCAAGGGATGAAGTTGTCACAAGAGATGAGGGAGTAAGTGTGAGTTGACGTAAACGTTCCAAGTTGATGATTGCAAGGGGGGAACGAAGGAGGGGGTAGGGAGAGAGGGAGAGATGGAGAGAGACCAAAATAAGGCACCAGGATATATCAGTTAAAGCAGATGTACCCAAGAGCAAGGCAAGGAGGCAGCAGGTGAAGGGGGGAAATGGAAAGGAAGGAAGAGTGGAATAGTAAGATGAAAGTATTGTAGGTGGGTAGGAAGACAGCGAGAGAGGTCAAGGAAAAGGAAGAGACTGTGGAAGGAGGCAAGGTTGAGGGATATAACAAGGAGAGAAGGGATATAAAGAGGAGAAAAGTAGGCAGATAGAAGGGATGAGAGTCAATGGGAATGAAAGAGGGAGAGTAAGGTCGGAAAGAGAGGAAAGGAAAGAGTTAGGAATTGTGTTTGAAGAGAGGAAGGAAATGAAGAGGATAGGGAAGGAGAAAGGGAGATGAGGATTAAAAAGACAGAGAGCTGGAGGATTGAGTGAGGGAAGAAAATGGGGAAAGGCAGAAAAGAAAAGGAAAGTGATAAGGACGGAGAAATGTTGCAGGAAACAGGAAATATGGGTGAGGAGGTAGGGAGGGAAGGAGAGGGAAGAAGAATGGCAGAACTGAAGGAGGAAGAGCTAGCAGAGAAGTAGGGAGGTATGGGAGACAAAGAGGGAGAGAGTGTTAAAGAGGAGGAGGAAATAGAAAGGGCCGGGAAGGAAGGAAAACGGGAAAGGAGAGAGGTAAGGAGAGAAATGGTGAAGTAGATAGAGGGGGGGGGGAGCGAGAGAAGGTGGTGAAGGTCGGGAGTTAGAGACAGACAGGGGGGAGAAACGTGGGGAAGAGTGGGAAAGAGTAAAGAAGGGAGGAAAAAGGAAAGAAAAGGGGAGGTGATGAAGAAAGATTAGGAGATAGATGAAAGAGAAGAATGATGACTGAGCATCGGAGAATTAAAAGTAAATGAAGAATTAGATCCATCGTGATTAACCCTTTCAGTACGATGCTCCATTTTTACGAATTAAGGTATGGCCAATGCGAGACGATCTTTTTTCTATTCATCTGAGAGGGCCTTGGGCATGTGAGGTTAACGAGAGCGTGCAAGTTCGTCTTTGCTCAAACATTTCTAGCTCTAACTCTATTTTTATTTATTTATTTATTTATTTTTATTTATTTTATTTTTATTATTATTATTATTATTGTGTGTGTGTGCAGCCTATTTAGATTTTGTAATGAGAAACACATGACTAATTCATTCGGCTGAGAAACATAATGGCATGAATGGAGTCTCGATTTAATAAAATCATTTTTACTAGAAGAACATCAACAGTGGAACACGGTTGAAAATCGTTGCAATAAAGATTATGTTTTTTTCTCTACAGTGACAAGAAATTTTATACATTTTATTCTGGCTATTAGTAGACAAGTTTATCTAGTACGTAGCCTGAATCTTTCATGCAAAGTAAGACAAAGGAAAAAGTATCAACTATTACAATATAAAGGTAGAGTGCATCAATGTTGCCATTACTACTGTACTATTAGACCATTCTATTCAAGTGATGTGAAGAACCTCTTTGTGAAACAGCTACACAATCCACTACGGTAGTGAACTAACCTGTGTTCAGAATAGTTGTAAATCTTTACTTAAAAAGTGATGACAAGACTGCAAGAATACAAATCTTAGAATAAACCACGGCACCGAAAACATGGTATTACGTTTCAGCATCACGACAAGAAAACCTACACACAATGGTTCGAGCTTGCTTGTGGCCTCAGACTCTATCTAGCGGTCGGGTGTTCTTTGTTCCGATGGTCTTCCGGCTCTTCTTTCTTCTCGTTGCCCTCCTGGGGGCACGCTCTTGAAACCGCTCCAAAACTCTTCTCAAGGAAAGAGGGAGTCTCCAGCGACATACCCCATCTCACTCGCATGACCTCAGGTGAAGTATACTGTTGACCCACTGGCTCCAGGGGGTTCTTCTTATACAGGTAGGGGTGTAGGAAAAGTCTTTTTTCTGTCTCCTCTGACTCTTTGAACTCCTCCTTCTCTCCTCCTTTTAATCTTCTCATCGTTCTTCCTTCTGTTGCTTTCATTCTCTTTTCCCTCCCATTCTTTTTTCCTTCTTTATCTCTTCCCTTTCCTCTTCTTTCTCGTTGTCCCTCATTCCCTCCTCCTATACGAGTATGTGTCCTTTTCTTCTTTTTCCACCTCCTCCTTTCCTCCATGTATCGCATGTTTTCCTACTCCTCCCTTAATACCATTTTGTTACTATACTTCCATTTTTCTACCAATTAAATGTTCTACAACTTCTTTCTCTTTTTCCTCCTCTTCCTACACTTTCATCAATTTATTCTTATCCTCACAATGTTTCTTCTTTCCTACCTCCTCTACTTTCTTATCACTTATATCTATTATATTTCTCCTCTCCCTACTTCTCTTATTTAATTTCTTTTCTATTATATATCATGCTCCGCATGTATGTCTTGTTACTTTTTTTCCATATTTCATACACTCCTATTCCGTCCTCCTACATTTTTTTTATCTTCTTAGTTCCAAGCATCTACTATTACATTCTCTGCTCATTTTTGTGCTTTTAGCATCAAACGCGACTTTATCTACCTCTATATATACATCTCTTATTTTTTTGTTTCTCTTCTCTCTCCCTTTTTTACCCTCATCTCTGGTTCTTTCCTAGACTTTCTTCATCTGTGGCTCTTCCTTGGGGGCAGAAAGGGAGTTTCTACTTTCCCTTTACTCTCACAGGTTCTTTCCGACGACGAAGATTTCCTCGGTTTTATCTTCTTCTTTTTTCAGGTCCCCGGATGTTCTATACCACATTAGCTTCATTCTATTTAATTATTCTTGCTTCCTACACCTTTGCCACATCTCCCACATTTTCCTCCTCCATCTCATGTTTGCAGTTGGAAAAGTCGCGCCTTCCTCGTCATACTACTAATTCTATTTGCTCCCTCTTCTTTTGTGGTCAATATATATATATATATACATATATATATGTATAGATATATATATATATATATATATATATATATATATATATATATATATATATGTAATGTCTCCATCGAGCGATTCTTCAGTCTCGATTGCGATGGCATGGAATTAAAAGTTGTTTGTGGTTGAATAAAGATATATATACATATATATATATATGTGTATATATATACATATATATGTATATACAGTATATATATATATATACATATATGTAACATATACACACACACACACACACACACATATATATATATATATATATATATAATATATATACATATATGTATTTATGTATGCATATATGTATGTGAAAATCAACTGCACTGGATGCTTTGTTGTTTTTAAGGTAGGAATTCTTTATTTTTCAAATATCTTTTTGTTACTTGTAGAGAGGGATTGGATGAAATTATTCATTTCTCTTTGATGAGTAGCATAGCTCACTTTTAGTGCTGTTGTATGCCGACTTGATTAATTATCTTCTAGTAACAGAGGAAACTGTTGACTAACATTCACCGAAACTCAGA
>NW_027467712.1:1153332-1155832 GCF_046742065.1 Oratosquilla oratoria
GTATAATTTAATAACAAATATTTGAGCCTTACTTCAACTCAAGTCAGGTCAAAATGGCCCTTATAACTTAAAATATTGTACGTAATTCCTTGTTAGTAGCTCATCCAAGTTCCCCCTTATAAGACCCGGTCTTCTGGCTTATGGAGAGACTTGGAAAACTGAACGCAGCCTGGACAAATTACATCAATAAAGCAAAAAACTATCTCAATTTTTTCCTAACCGGCTCACTGTCCTACTGAATTTCGCTTTCGCGCCTTAAGGACCGACTACGCTACCAAATTTCTTGTTCTTACAAAAAATATTGTGGTCCAGCGAAGATAAATCCATAACTGTATGTGTGTATGCATGTATGTATTTTGCATGAGCATATGTGCACGTGCGGTTGTGTATTTGGATGTATTTACGAATGTACGTATATATGTACGTACATATGTATGTACTTATGCATGTGTTGCAAGATAACTTAATGAAATATTCACTCCCCTAGATGTCCTGCGTGCACACGCACTCACGTACGCATTTTAGATACAGGACGTCAGATCACGACCTCTCCAGAAACTCCCCCGGGAGCTCCTATTGTGTCAAATCTCATCCGCGGTCATTCGACTGAGCGCAGGAACCTGCGCCCGTCATTGCCAACTGCAAGTCGTCATACGACCAATATAATTTTTCCTATGTGCCCCATGCTTGTATATACACACACACACACACACACACACTCACACACACACACACACACACACACACACACACACACACACACACACACACACACACACACACACACACACACATATATATATATATATATATATATATATATATATACATATATATGTATAAGTATATAAATATATATATATATACATATGTACAAATATATATAAACTATGCATGGATACTGAGTGTCCATGTTTAGTCCGTGTACTGTACATTGTAGTAGATTAACCAGCAGATAGTAGAGAAAAAATTGCACATAAGATTTTTATTTGGCAAGAGCCACCATTTGAGTTTGTATGTTAAACAGCACAATTAGCAAGTGTTTCCTCGTGTAATTATTTGAGATGTAGATCAGTCCAGACGGAGTGGTTAAAGAAAACAAACCACAACTTCGTTTGTCTCAACGCCTCCAAACCCAATGTAGACTACAAACAAATCTACATTCTGGTGGCAAGCGGTGGAATCGAAGAAACAACTCTACATTCTGGCGGCAGCGGTTACGGATTCGAACTTCAACACTACATTCCTCCGAAGCAACAACTTTACCTTATGGCGGCAGTGGTTACGGATTCGATCCTCAACATTACGTTCCTTCGAAGCAACAACTCTACATTCTGGCGGTAGCGATTACGAATTAGCGGGTTCCATGTGCTGAAAAGATACATCAGAGATCTACACTCCGGTCGAACATAGCCATCTCCCAACTCTCTCCTCCTCTCTGACATTTTAATTTTTGTGTGTTCGTATGTTCATATCTTCTAGAATATATTATTTTTATAACTTACCAGCCCAATACATTGTATTAACTCCTCCCTTGTTTATATCAGTCCATCTTCTCACCGAATCGTCCCACTGCATCCTCATTCATAGAACCAAACTCTTCTCACCGAATTATCCCACTGCATCCTCGCTCATAAAGCCAAATTCCTACATCATCCTGGGTAAGTAGATATGCTTCTGTTATCAATATCACCTTTGAGGCATTATTATTGTTTTTCAGCTTACTTTATGAACGTGTTCAGACATCTTTCTGACTCGACATATCGATCCTTTACACGCAGCCGCTCTACGGTCCCATTACCCCAGACATGCCCCCTCTTTCTGTTAACAACTCTTCGGAAAATTCACCTACTACTCAAAACATCATGACAACACATTTTTTTTTTCATTGTAGTCAAGGTTGAGACCACATCACCTCTCTTTAATGGCAAGAACATTCCTGTACACAATTTCCTCTCTGAGGTTGAATCAGAGATAACACAAAGGAACATCACAGACGACAAAGGTAGAATATCCATTTTAACATTCAGAATAGACAAGAATAATACATTAGTAGGTGACGTCATTCAGTCTGATTTATAAGAGGAGACTAAATATCATCATGATTTTGTAGAACACTTTTAAACGTTCTTTGCATCAATTAAGCAACTTCGACCACTTTCCCCCCTCATACTCTTTGGCTAAAACTTACAGTCGTGATCCACATCACACAAAAGAAAAAACTGTCAAAATTGTTTCAGCATTTAAGCGTGAACGCGGAGGATGCCTCAAAAACTCTGACTGGCTCTCAGACGACAAGATTTTATTGGAACACCTAGTCTTACTCATGGCATACTTTCGACTACTATCCCAATTCCACCCAGACATTCTCCAGAAAACTGGTGCTATTCCATCCACACCAGGTATCACAATAGGCGATTTCTCGAGGAAATTATCTGATATGGACAAACCTATCACCCAGATTCAGACCCAGTCAGTATCCATTGCACCCACTCACACA
>NW_027467712.1:1178332-1183332 GCF_046742065.1 Oratosquilla oratoria
TCACATGGATAGTGTATTCTCTTGGGTTGCATTATTTTGTTTACTTTTTTTTTATTTCCTCAAGTGCTCCGTTAGCCGATGATGGGTGTTTCTCTCATGTGTAGATTGACCCAAATATTTGCAATTTACACACATTTGATACCATCTCTGAATACTCGCTTCTTCTCTTCTACAAATTTCTTTGCTTCATCATCCCACCACTTACTACCCTACCTTCTATTTTCTCCCGTCCTCCTTGTTCCACACACCATCTTTGCACACATTGTGATACACTCCTTGAACCATCCCTATTCCTTCTCTACTCCTAGTTCTACTCTATACTTTACTCCCTCCTACTCCTGTCTCAGCTTATTCCTATACTCCTTCTCCTTTTCTTTCTAATTTAGACAGTTTACTTGTAGTGTTCTGTAGCCAACACGCAAAGTGCCCCCTTAAAAAACTCGTGACCACCAAGTACCAGGTCAAGACTATTGTCACCCTTTATCACGACACTTATATATATTTCATATATATCATATATGTATGTTTTCACTCCAACAATTTTATTTCTCTTGTAAATAGAAAAAAAAATTACATTCCGGAACAAGGATATATATTGTACAAATATTGTAAACTATTGTATACCAAAAACAAAAAAATAAGAATCTCATCACCATTGTTGTATATAGTATCGTCGACATTTTGAATACACAGAGCAGTCATGGGATTGGCTTTAAATATCCTAGGTATTCTAATGGAAGACAGTACCAGCCGTTTACACGGAAGTGTTCATATATGAAGCGATTGCTCGGAGACAAATGCACAGCATTCGACCAAGTCATCTTACTCCACTCATTCTGCCAGCGCCTGTCACCAACCATCCAAGGCAACCTCTTCAGCGCCAAAAACAAGCTCTCACTCGAAGAACTAGCTACGCTCGCTGATGATTTCATGGCTTCAGCTCGCCGAACAGTCCGAAATGCAGGCGTTAGCTGAACTAGTCTCTAAGCTCGCCCTCCGGGTCAGCGCCCTCCAAGTGCAGGTTAACAACCTTCACAGACGATCCCCGTCACCCAGATACCATCGCAACCGCTCCAGTTCTACATCCAGAGGGAGACCCAAACAAACATCAGACTTCTGCTTCTACCATCATCGCTTTGGACAAGATGCAAAGAAGTGCGCACAGCCGTGCACCTTCTCACCAGCACCGTTAAACAAGATAGGCGGACGCTAACGGCGCAGAGCGTTCGCCAACATACATTGAATTTTTTGTTTGTTTATCTATCTACTCACAAACACCACAAACCTAATAGATACCGGACCTGAAGTCAGTGTTCTACCTGCCACAGCAACCCAGCACTCACTGACACCGACGTCCTACCTCTACATAGCCAACGGTACCAAAATACCCGTTTTCTAGAGGAAGACACTTCAGCTAGAATTCAGCCTTCGGCTATCTTTCGAATGAACATTCTACATTGCAACAGTTTTCGAACTAATTCTTGGGGCTCATTTTTTGACTCGCTTCGATCCCCTGATCGACATAAAAAATTACAAGCTCCACGATCCCCTTACATAGATTTCGGAGTAAATAGCCATCAGTGGCGATAAAAAGTGTGCTTCCCTCCTCAGGTCCTTCCCTACTTTGACACAACCTTACTTCACGACCACGACCGTGAAACACCATAGAGACTACGGGACTTCCAGTCTACGCCAAGGCCCATAGTCTAGCTCCAGAATGCCTTAGACTAGCCAAGGCAGAACTAGAAGCCCTCATGCGTCAAGGCATCATTCGGCCAAGCTTAAGTAACTGGTCGTCAGCGCTCCACATTGTCCCCAAAAATAACGGCACCAGACCATGCGGTGACTACCGCACCCTCAACTCGCGAACTGTGATGGATAGGTACCCAGTTCCCAATATACAGTAGTTTTCCTCACACCTTGCAGAAACTCGCATATACTCCTGGATAGAGCCTGTCAAAGTCTTCCATCACATTCCAGTCAACTCGCCAGACATACCAAAAACAGCTGTCATCACTCCTTTTGGCTTGTCTAAATACGTTCGAGTCCCCTTTTGCCTCGAGAACTCTGCCCAAACTTCTCAGAGATTCATGGACGAAGTCTTACAAGGTCTTCCTTTTTGCTTCACCTACATCGACGATGTGCTCATCGCCAGCCCGGACGAAGCCGGGCACCAAGATCATTTGAAACAAGTCTTTACCCAACTACACAACTACGGCATCTACATCAATCTCGACAAATCTGAGTTCGGTGTTTCGTCTATCAATTTCCTAGGACATACTGTCAGATTTTCAGGCGTCATCCCTGTCTCATCCCACTGGGACGCCAACCAGGATTTCCCGAAACCTGCAACACAGCTCCAACTCAAACAATTCTTAGGTATGTTAAACTTATATAACGGTTTCATTCCAGGCTGCGCTCAACAGCTCCAACCACTCTACCTCATGATCAGCCGAAACGGACGCAGCTTTCATAGCAGCACAAGCACTCGAAATGCTACTGTCCTTAGTTTCCCTATCCCTGACGCCATCACTTCCATCTCGACAGACGCCTCAGACACAGGTGTCAGCGCAGGTCTGAAGCAGTACATCAACGAAGCCTGGAAAACCATCACCTTCTTCTCAAAGAAACTCAATAACGCCGAGAGGAAATACAATGCCTTCGACAAGGAACACATAGCCATCTACAAGGCTATCAACAGGTTCTGGTATTTCATCAAAGGACGACAATTACACATATACACTGATCACAAACCAACCACAACTACATTCACTCATAACAAAACAACCTACTCCCCTAGACAACTACGGCACATAGATATTATTTCCCAGTTCACCACAGATATTCGCTATGTTGGAGGTGAAGATAATTGCCCTGCCGACGCACTCTCTCGCAACATATCTGTAGTCTCTACCTCCTTCATCGACTTCGCCGCCATCGCCGTCATTGCCGCAGACCAAGCTGATGATACTGAGCTGCAGCGATTGATGGACAACCCCGCGTTGCAGATGAAGAAGGTGGAGCTACCTGGAACCAACACTCAGCTGTACGCCGATGTATCCGCGGACATCATCCGGCCCTACTTGCCCGAAAACCACAGGCACCCCTTGTTCCTTTAAAGATTCAATACACCATTCAGCCTCTCATATGACCGTGGTAGCCAATTTGAATCCACTCTATGGAACAAAATTATGTCTTTGCTAGGTATCTGGCGTTTTAGAACAGCAAGCTACCATCCTCAATCCAAGGGACATGTCGAACGCTTCCACCGACAACTCAAGGCTTCACTTGTAGCAACAGCATGCATCCACACCGACTGGTCTACGACACTTCCAATGGCCCTCCTCGGCATACGTACGTCTTACTGCCCCTATAACACAGCCTTGCAGTATTCAAGATTATGCCATTAATCTTACAGACACAATGCAGAAACTCCAGCCAGTGCCACCGTGTACCTCACCCACAAGAACGTTCGTGAACCAGGACCTCGATGACTGCTCACATGTTTTTGTTCACGTGAACGATATTAAGAAGCCTCCTCAGCAACTATACGATGGACCATACAGTCAAGAAGACAAAAAAGAACTTTACCATCGATCGCCGTGAAACCACTGAAGCAATCTCCATGGAACGGGCCAAGCCTGCATACCTCCTCTCGGACAACACACAAAATCCCGTTAGTCTTCCGACACCTCCGGGCACACAGAGTACAAACCACAAGCACAATACAAAGAAGAAACCGATATCTTTCCTTCTAGCTCCTTACTAGGGGGAGAGTTCTGCAGTGTTCTGTAGCCAACACACAAAGTGCCCCCTTAAAAGACTCGTGACCGCCAAGTACCAGGTCAAGACTATGGTCACCCCCTAGCACGGCACTTATATTTATTTTGTATATTTATATATGCATACTTTCTCTCCAGCAATTTCATTTCTCTTGTAAGTAGAATGAAAAAATAAATGTTTCTGTATATCCCGTAACAATGATATATATGTATTGTACAAAGATTGTAAACTATTGTATGCAAATATATTTATAAGAATTTTATCATCATTGTTGTACTTAGTATTGTAGGCATATTGAATGAGGACATCGCCACAATTCAGCAGCAATCAGCAGCAGGCAGAATTTGCACAAAGGCAGTCATACTTGCTAGAGCTACTCTCTAGAGTGGACTTGTTCTTATAATCCAACGTAAAGTTGGATGGCTTTCATCTTGGTAGTTAACACTGCTACCCATTTTTGGGCCTTTCCCAGGTCTTTGACATTTCCGTCCTTTTGTAGCTCTCCGGGATCCACATGAATCCTTGTTGCCTCGTGAGACTACTCAGTCGTCCAGCCTGGCGAAATCTTGTATTAATCTGTTGTAGCTTAGAGTAGTGTAGACCCCGTCCCCACTGAGCACACAGCGTGTCATTCCAAACGGCTGTCGCCAGTCGCCAAGGAATTGTGTGACCCCTATAGTATTGTCTCCTTAGGCTCCTCAATCCCTTTATTCTTAGGAAATGTCTGTCTTTTTATACAGATGATATCAACCAGGTTAGGGAGCTTAGAAGCGGAGATCTCCAAGTTACCACCAACTCTGGGAAAGCTACACACGACTTACAGGCAAAGAAGTTTCATACCTTCGATGCTGTTGCCTCCCTCCCTAGGTCAATCTACTCCTGCAGAGGAGTAATCCACTGCAGATATTTGATGACCATGGACGAGTCTGACATCCTCGAAGAAATGAAAAACGAAGAAATTCTAGATGCCAAATTCATGACGCGACTGGACCGGGGAAAGAATATGCGAGTGAACACGCACCTATCATCCTCACTTTCAGTTCTACAACCCTCCTTGACCATGTCAAAGTTGGATACATCCATGTCCTAGTACGACCATATGTCCCCAACCATTTGCGCTGTAATAAGTGTTTTATATATGGTCACCTTGCTAAGTTTTGTCGTAGCCAAACGATCGTGTGCGGTAAGTGTGCAGGCGAACATCCTACAGATGTCTG
>NW_027467712.1:1193332-1208332 GCF_046742065.1 Oratosquilla oratoria
CTGGAAAATGCTTTTTTATTGCTAATCGTTATCATTCTATAGGTCAGTGCTTGATATATATATTTGTTTTTATCAATCACATTATGATAACGTAATCTGAAGCGTGTTTGAAGATGTCTGAAAATTGCGTTAGTTGAGTAAATAAAATGCCTGGTTGAATGAAATTTCAGAGCAGAATTACTAGTTTCAGTGAAATTCTGTGAAAAAAACACACAATTGCTAGAATTCTTAGTCATACTCTAGGATATGTATTGCTGTTATTTTCGTATTCGTTAACGTGTTTCTTCAATCAAACTCCTTCCTGCTTACCTTTCTTTTACACATCGCCACTTAAGTCATCCTCCAGGTAAATGAATTTGTATAGAGTCAGGGTAATAAACAACTAATATCCCAACTACATGACAGGGATTCTTAAGTTGAGATAAATTTTACAGTTGCACCAGATATTCACCGTGGGTCTAAAGATGGCGGAACGGTCGGCCATGTTCACCCCAAATTGAACAGGGATTTTGATTCAGAAGTCCTTGTCTCTTCTGTTATACTCAATTTGTTGTTTCTAAATCCCCTCAACGTCCAAGATATTTTAAGATATTGTAAACGCCATATGTCTTGAATTTCATATGCCACATTTTTGTAATATATCATCAACACCACTTTAATGCAGTCGTTTATAACTTTATATTTTCATACATCAACGAGTGATTTTTTTTTTTACAATTACATACCATAACATTTCATTCATGTTAAGGGAAATGCCAACGCAATCAGTGCTAAGCCCATTTTGAATGCAACTTAGTGGCACGTATAAATCTCAATATTAAGAGCAAATTATATTCTTGTGTGACCAGTGCGACCACCACACAGGTTTGTCATCATAATACCTGTTGGTTACTTTTGCCTTAATACCTTGTTAATACCTCTTCATACTTCCCTTATACCCAGCTTCTTCATTGCTTCAGTACCCCTTCATTCACTTCTGCCTACATTTCTCGCAACCTCTCCTGGAACCTCTCGCATGACATCGCTTGCATCTCTCTCACAAGAGCGGACCTCAATCATGACGCAACTATTCAAGGAAATTCCTAGTTCTTCTTGTTAGACATTACTATCACCTCTGCAATATCACTAACCAATGATATTGACATTAGTGGGACTTATAGCACCTCTCTCAAGCTCGACATCAACTCATCCAACCAAGGTAACACGTGCGCATCTTCTCAAGGACCTTCATCTCTAATATCAACACTTCTCTACCTTCAAGTAATCTAACCTCTTCAGATTAGCGCCTTCACGCTCAAGATATTAAGTTCCTAATTAAAGCTTTTCTCACCTCCAACATCGTCGTCAGACAGTTACTTAGATATGGATTCTCAGCAGGGATGGGGTCGTGTCCCGAGAGTACGCATCTAGAAAATGAGTTTGGGTGATATTAGAGTAATTACATGTGTTGAATTGTGTGTGTGTGTGTGTGTGTGTGTGTGTGTGTGTGTGTGTGTGTGTGTGTGTGTGTGTGTGTGTGTGTGTGTGTGTGTGTGTGTGTGTGTTTGTGTTTGTATGTGTTTATATGAATTCAAAGCAGGGATGAGGTCGTGTCCCGAGAGTACGCATCTAGAAAATGAATTTGGGTGATATTAGGCAGTAATTGCATGTGTGTGCGTGCGCACGCGCGAGTGTGTGTATGTGTGTATGTGCGTGTGTATCTATATGTTTGTGTCCATGTGCGTACATGTGTGTGTGTGTGGGGGGGGGTCCACACGTCACAGTGAGACTGTCTATTGAAATCTTCCTTCCCACTCCTCACACATGGTTCCTCCTTCACTATTCTTTTCGTCCTCTCGGCAAACCTAAATCCGTTTTCTATTGTCTCGCCTCAGCAGCGCTCTCTTGGATTTACTCGTCGTCTTTTCCTTTGTTTATTTAGCTTTTTTCAACTTGATGACGTAATTTCTGGATTTTGCTTCAGGTAAGGATAAACTGTTTTATGTGTCCGAAAAATTAAATGCCTACCTGGAGAGGTTTTAATGAATTAAGACCCATTTGAACCAGAGTTCTCTTTTTCGACTGGAAAAGATCTCTTTTCTTTGACACAAGGAAAAAGACTAAGATTAACATTATACCTTGTTAAAGGTGTAAACATCACATGTTTCGTCCTACACTTACTCCGGCCACCTCTTTTTTTTTTTTTTTTTTGTGAGACTTTTTATTAAGTACAAATTATTCATGTCCTTTTCATACTGCTATATGCATGTCACCACTATTTTTTCTCTCCCATTTTTTTTTTTTTATTTCATATTCAAGAGTTGCATTCTCAGTCTATTTTGTATGTCCTTCCAAGGGCAGTTTTTTTTTCCCATGAGCAAAATAATTTTCTAAACGATGGTGTCGGCAAAAAGTTCTCTTGCACTAACCAGTTTTTTCATAGAACGATGACGTTCATGTCAGTTAATGTCGAGTGGCTGAATACTTTCTCGTGTTGATAATGTCACTTGCAAACAAACACTCTCTAACGAGTCAAAGAGGCACATTTGAAGTATATGTAAACGTTTAAAGTAGTGCTAGACGGTTTTTGTTCTTAGGGATGTTTGCTGTTTAGTATAATGAATATTCTTTGGCAATGAAAAAGTCCCACTGTATTGAGGAGCTCATACGCAACAACTCACAACAACTCTTGTACAAGTTGCCAAGAGCCTTATTTATTTATTTATTTGTTTGTCTATTCTATTTTATATATTTTTATTTCATCTTATATTTATCTATTTTATGTAATATATATACATTTTCTATCTACTTAATTTTCGCATCCGACTTAGTTGTGACCAAAAGGTCTCTTGTGGGCGTTCTCTTCCATTGTAATCCTTTGTAAGTCATGTCCCACACGAAGCAGTGTTTTCATCAAGGGAAACGGGCATTGGTGGCACTCTCACCCACTTTTTTTTTTGGGGGGGGGGGCACCATATCAAAGCGGATGGACGTTGTGTCCTTCGAGGTCCTTTTTCATACTTCCATACTGCACTTCTCATCATCAATCGGGAGCATTCGCCAAGGAGCGCACTGCATCACTCACAAGACGGCTCCATCCCCCCACTGTCTCTCCGAGTAAATTCTTATGCAGCCACCCTTCCCACTCTCAACCAACTCTAGACAGATTTGACCAACTTGCCTAAACTGTGAATTCTGTGTCCGACCTCTTCGTTTCCTCCATCGAGGGTTGTCTTGTGGAGACGACCACTGCAATATGATCTACAAATTCCTATTTTGATTGCCTCCAGGTAAACCTAATACGCTGAAAAATACATACATACATATATACACCAAAGGCTTTTTCACCCTTACAAGGGAGGTAGCCAAAAAACAAAGGCATAAAAACCATTCCCACCCATTCCATCCCTAATACACTCCACTCTCCTCCACTCTCTACCCTCCCTCATATCATGGCACCTCCTGGATGACGGGTCATTCCTGCATCTTGTACACTGCTATTTTGATTCAATCTTTCTCTACCTTTCACATACTTCATATTCATTTTGTTTCTCTATTGGTGATTAGTGTAGATATAAATTACCTCGTATTATCCCCTATTATTAACACCCTCGTATTACCCCCTCTATACTTTGGGATGCAGAGGAACTTCTCAAGGTTAAGGATGACTGATTTTATATAAAAAAGAAGAAAGGGACTAAAAGGGGTGATTAGATATATAAAACGAATTGTGTTTTGTCTAAACCTAATGATTATCCACCTTCAGGGAACATCTGATATTTATAAGTTGTTGATTACCAGACCGGGACCGGAGCGTGATATATAATATTTCTTTGTCGCGGCTCGTGCCGCTTAAATTCTTCTTATCGGCTTAAGAAACCTGCACAGCGAAGCTATAGCGATAATCCCATACCACACTCCTGGTCATATGGCCATTTCCCGAAGGTTGAGTGTGGTTTGAATTTTCCGCCAAAATCATCGGAAATTTAAAATTCCCGGCTCTGTGCAGGCATGCGCATTGTCGACCCCACCTCCCCCTCCCTATCCCCTCCCTTCTTACCCGGCTAGCTCGAGCCGGACGTCGCGTCACTTCAATGAGAAATGAAGGCTTCGCCTGTGGGAGGAGGGAGGGACCCTAAATCTGTGCAGGTTTCTTAAGCCGATAAGAAGAATTTAAGCGGCACGAGCCGCGACAAAGAAATATTATCGGCTGAAAGAAACCTGCACAGCGAAGCTATGCATGAGACGAGGACAGGTGGGAGGAGAGGTGAAGCCTGAATCAAACCGTTATTACGTGTGTCTTTCCTATGGGAGACTTATTCATTTTATCACTCAGTAGAGGGGAGACAGAAACGTCAAGTACCCACGCCGAAGAATGTGACATGCACAACATTGCACTGTTCACACAATGCGTAAATTATACGAAATTTGTATCCTGTTCAACGGTTCCTGGCCCCTCCCCACTCCTCGGTCGCCCTTTGCCCCCTCCACTTTTTTGAGATGAGAGGGGTGGAGCCGTTTCCATGGCGACACATGGGACAGGGGCGACCGAGTGGTAGAGACACCGTGTCCCCAAGGGAGTCGTCGATGTCCAGTCCCTAGGTCCCGCACCCGCTCCACAGAGTGGGTGCGGAGAAACTCCAGCGACCGGCGTAGGGCCCCCGACCGAAGCCAGGGACGCAACAACCTGTGGAGTGCTGAGGGTATCGGCCCGGGCAGGTCACGCGGGAGAAGCAGTATGCTCCTGTCGACCTCCCGTACCAGCCGTCGGCGCCCCAAGCGGCTCAGTGGAAGGGCCGGGGTCGCGAAGTTGAGGCCCCCCCCCCGCCACCGAAGGAGGGAGGACGTGTGAGAGAAGCACGCTCTTTTGGCGCAGGGGAGCACCCGAAGGACGCTGACTGTGTCCCACTCAATCCCGAGCCAATAAAGTCTCTGTGTGGGAGCAAGGGCAGACCCGTCCCAGTCCACCCCGAACTCCACGTCCGCCAACACACTCAGAGCCACTGAGATGTCGGCCGATGCACCCTCCCCGGTGGGCAAATGCATCAACTAGCCGTCTAGGAACATGAGTGTGGAGACGCTTGCTTCCGTCCAACGTACGCCTACCACTCTCACTAGTTTCGTGAAGATCCTCGGGGTAAGCGAGAAACCGAAAGGGAGTATGCGAGGCCAAGTTCGTTTCCGAGCGACCTCGTCCGTGGGCGTTAGTCAAGAGGCTTCGTCCTGGGTGAAGACGTTCCCTGAGCGTCTCCCACGAAGACGGGCCTGGACCCTCGGTATGTATCCAACTCACCCCAAGTCTTCCCGCGGGAAGTTCTCGAAGCCCGTGGCGAGCGTCTTCATCCAATAGTGTGCTATGGCAATTTGTGACGTCTCATCACCCACAAGCGGACTTCTATATGTTTAATACCTAGTGACATCATGTGATTATACTGTGACGTCACCGGATTGATCATGGCGCCATAGGATCGTCTCGTGACGTCACAGGGACACAAATTGACGTCATAGGACTACATGGTGACGTCAATTTATCACAATGACGTCATCTTATCATACCGTGACATCACTGAGTCACAGTGAGCGTTGAAATAAATTTTGACATGGTAAAATTCTGGACCATCATGACTGTAGATTAAATTAAGTTGAATAGGAAAAGTCATGTTCATTTCGACCTAATTCACAGTGAGCGTCGAAATTAATTTTAACATGGTAAAATTCTCGACCATCATGACTGTAGATTAAATTAAGTTGAATAGGAAAAGTCATGTTCATGTTGACCTGAGTCACAGTGGGCGTTGAATTAGTTTAACATGGTAAAATTCTTGACCATCATGACTACAGATTAGCTTAAGTTGAATAGGAAAAGTCATGGTCATTTCGACCTAAGTCACAGTGAGCGTCGAAATTAATTTTAACATGGTAAAATTCTCGACCATCATGACTGTAGATTAAATTAAGTTGAATAGGAAAAGTCATGTTCATGTCGACCTGAGTCACAGTGGGCGTTGAATTAGTTTTAACATGGTAAAATTCTTGACCATCATGACTACAGATTAGCTTAAGTTGAATAGGAAAAGTCATGGTCATTTCGACCTGAGTCACAGTGAGCGTTGAAATTAATTTCAACATGGTAAAGTTCTTGACCATCATGACTATAGATTAGCTTAAGTTGAATAGGAGAAGTCATGTCCATTTCGACCTGTTTTTTTTTTTGTTTTTTTTCTCCAAGGTCAAGGCATTTTATTTATGTAATACCTAGCACTTTGCGCCAACTTAAACTGTACTATTTAAAACTGATTTTCCTCTTCTCATTACACTAAATGATTGTAGTTTCTTTGAACTAATTTATACTCATTTTAACTAACACTAGACTCCCTAAGTCTAAAGTTCTTTTGTGTTTTACTTGGGGGTGGAACATCAGGTAAGTCATCTTTAAACTCAAGCCAAGTGAAGTTGATAAGAGGTTGGCTGTGGCTCATGAGAAGGGCTGGGTGGTGTTTTTTTTTTTTTTTTTTTTAAGAAACCTGGAAGGAGGGTGGTGCCGTGAGGCGTTAGAAGACCATTGAAGCTCGGAGGTATGGGGCTGCCGAGGCCTGATGATCCTCGGGGAGCCACCCTCCGTATCATAAGACACGTCCCCTTGTCCTCCAAGAGGCCCGGGTTCTTACCACGGACGACTTGAGGACGTATGGAGAACGGAGTACGAGTGGAAAAGGTCAAAGTCTACGCCTAGGGCCTGACAAAGAAAGTTATAAGGCGTTAAAGGACCATTATTGGTCGAAGGTATGGGGCTGCCGAGGCCTGATGACCCTCGGGGCGTCACCCTCCGTATCATAGGACACGTCCCCTTGTCCTCCGAGAGGCCCGGATTCTTACCACGTACGACTCGAAGACGTATGGGGAACGGATTACGAGTGGAAAAGGTCAAAGTCTACGCCTAGGGCCTCACAAAGGGAGCCATTAAGGCGTTAGAGGACCATTATTGGTCGGATGTATGGGGCTGCCGAGAGGCCTGATGACCCTCGGGGGCACCCCCTCCGTACCATAGGACACGTCCCCCTCTCTTCCGAGAGGCCCGGGTTCTTACCGCGGACGACCCGAAGACGTATGGGGAACGGATTACGATCGTATAAGGTCAAAGTCTACGCCTAGGGCCTGACGAAGCAAGCTATGAGGCTGTTAGACGACCATTGATGACCGGAGGTTTGGGGCTGCCGAAAGGCCTGATGACCCTGGGGGGCGCCACACTCCGTACCATAAGACACGTCCCCCTGTCTTCAAAGAGGCCCGGGTTCTTACCACGGACGGCCTGGAGACGGGGACGTATTGCGATCGTATATGGTCAAAGTCTACGCCTAGGGCCTGATACAAACCGTGAGGCAATAGAGGACCGATGATGGTCAGAGGTATGGCGCTGCCGAGAGGCCTGATGACCCTGGGGGGCGCCACACTCCGTACCATAAGACACGTCCCCCCCGTCTTCAAAGAGGCCCGGGTTCTTACCACGGACGGCCTGGAGACGGGGACGTATTGCGATCGTATATGGTCAAAGTCTACGCCTAGGGCCTGAAACAAACCGTGAGGCAATAGAGGACCGATGATGGTCAGAGGTATGGCGCTGCCGAGAGGCCTGATGACCCTGGGGGGCGCCACACTCCGTACCATAAGACACGTCCCCTGTCCTCCGAGAGGACCCGGGTTGTTTACCAGGGACGGCTCGAAGACGGGGACGGATTGTGCTCGTATAAAATCAAAGTCGAAGAATGAGACAAACCAGCAGCCAAGCGGAAAGCGATAAAACTAACAGACGATTAACCAGCAGGAAACGGGACCGCCTGCTCCCATGTGGGCAGCGAGTTAACCACTCGGTCCCGTTTCCGCGATCTAAGTGACGCGACGTCCGGCTCGAGCTAGCCGGGTAAGAAGGGAGGGGATAGGGAGGGGGAGGTGGGGTCGACAATGTGCATGCCTGCACAGAGCCGGGAATTTTAAATTTCCGATGATTTTGGCGGAAAATTCAAACCACACTCAACCTTCGGGAAATGGCCATATGACCAGGAGTGTGGTATGGGATTATCGCTATAGCTTCGCTGTGCAGGTTTCTTTCAGCCGATAAAAGATTTTTTTTCAGGCAGCTGTAGCATCCACTGATCATATGAATAAAGAAAATTGCTAAGATTTGCTCGGTTTAAACAGCAATTTTGATTTTACTGGATTCCCTCTGAGGATTCGTTGAACCTTTACTGTTGGCGTAACGTCATTATTTTTTTTCACTTTTCTTTGCTGCTACATTTTTTGATTAACTACATTACATATGTCCTTATTTGTGCCTTATATAGAATAGCTAGTTCACATAATATTCAAGCGATTTTTTCATTTCACTAATCTGTGTTGTATATGCGCAGACAAATGCATATACACACACGAGACCACACACACAGACACACCTAAACAAATACATACTCACACCAACAAAATCACATACACACTCACACAAACACACACACACACACACACACACACACACACACACACACACACACACACACACACACACACACACACACACACACACACACACACACACACACACACACACACACACACACACACACACACACACACACACAGTTGGTACAGTTGGTACAGTTGGTACAGTTGGTAGAGCGCTGAACTGGGAAGTAGAAGTGCTCCCAGTACCCAGTTCGAATCCTGCCCAGGGCCGAAATTATTTCGGTATCGCTGTGCCTCGGGTCGTTACTCTGACTCTCGTGGGCTGGGATTTGGGGGGGGGGTGCAAGGTCATAGCATCACCCATAGATCGGACCTACGAGCTCTGAGCTCTCTTCCAGGAGGGAAATAGCTGTCGATCACGAGTCCAACACGTGATCCAAATACCAAGTGAACACACACACACACACACACACACACACACACACACACACACACACACACACACACACACACACACACACACACACACACACACACACACACACACACACACACACACACACATATGCACGCACGTAAACACACACACACAGACACATAAACAAAGAATTACAAAGAAGATCATACCGACAGGAGACCTTTTGGTTCATAAAGAGGTCGGATGCGAAAAAAGTAAATAAATAAATAAATAAATAATAATAAATAATATGAACAGCTAAATAACAAATAATGAGAAATGAACATATAAATTATGATAACACAGGGGAACACTTTTTCAGTAACTTTGAGTTGCATTGGATATTTTAACGGATTTTGAAAGAGTTTTAGGCGCTGATTTCAAATCTGAAATTAGTTTTTCTCTACAAGCTCTAGTTTGTATGCAATTTGAGGTTAATGAAATTGTACATATGTGAACTTGCGTAAACCATGTATAAGCATTTTAACGTCCATATATATAGATAGCTTCTAATATTTTGATCATTCTTCTTTTGTTTCAGTTCAAACATGGCTTCCAGAATGAGACATCATTGCAGAAACAAGCCTGATGTCTTCTGCTACATATGTGGATGCTACACACTCAATCGTCAGAGACGTAACATATCCTCGTTCGTCAAGCGTGCCTACAAGGCATATTTTGAAGTTCATCTTGGTGATCAAGACAAGCAATGGGCTCCTCATGTTGTGTGCCACAATTGTGAGGAAATGCTTCGAGACTGGACCAAAGGAAAACGCAAAGGTCTGCCTTTTGGAGTTCCAATGATTTGGCGCGAACCCACCAACCATGTAACTGACTGTTATTTCTGCA
This sequence comes from Oratosquilla oratoria, assembly GCF_046742065.1. NCBI lineage: Eukaryota > Metazoa > Arthropoda > Malacostraca > Stomatopoda > Squillidae > Oratosquilla > Oratosquilla oratoria. The sequence goes on from NW_027467712.1 coordinate 1,203,072, forward strand.
TGGTAAACACAACGGGTGTTGGGAAGAAAAACCGACATAAGATTACGTATCCGAACATTCCCTCAGCTATTCGGCCTGTTCCGCACTCTGAAGAAGTACCTGTTCCAGTTTTCAAAGGCTTGCCTTCATTGGACGATAAAGACATTGGACATGATACAAGCCAGCAAGACAGTTGTGACAGTGAATTGTCAGAAAAGTGTTCACAATCGGAGGACTGTTCTTCAGACACTGAACCTTTCCCCGTCCCTAAGCCTCTTCCCCAGGCTGAACTGAATGATTTAGTGCGGGATTTAGGTCTTTCAAAGAAAGCAGCAGAGCTTTTGGCATCAAGATTACAAGGCAGAAATCTTGTTGATCACTCTGTTAAAGTATCATATTTCAGAAAGCGTGACCAGCTTTTTGTGACCTTCTTTTCAAAAGACAGACAGTTTGTTTACTGCCATGACATCCCAGGGCTTCTCAAAGAACTGGGTGTACCTTACTATAGTCCTGCTGAATGGAGACTCTTTTTAGACAGTTCAAAACGCAGTCTAAAGTGTGTTCTTTTACATAATGGCAATGTTTATGGAGCAGTACCTGTCGGTCACTCAGTGCATTTGCGGGAAGACTATGATGATATGAGAATGGTCATGGACTTATTAAAGTATCATGAGCACAATTGGATAATTTGTGTAGACTTAAAGATGGTCAACTTTCTTCTTGGACAACAGAAAGGTTTCACCAAGTTTCCATGTTTCCTCTGTATGTGGGACAGCCGAGCACGAGACAGACATTGGGTCCAGAAGGACTGGCCTATTCGTGACACCCTTGAAGCAGGCATGCCAAATATCATACAAGACCCAATTGTAAACAGAGATAAGATCATCTTTCCTCCTCTTCACATCAAATTAGGTTTGATGAAACAATTTGTCAAGGCACTGGAAACTGAAGGTGAATGTTTCCAACACATCATCACAGCTTTACCAGGGTTATCATTTGAGAAGATCAAAGCAGGCGTGTTTGATGGCCCACAGATTCGAACCCTAATTCGTGATGATCAGTTTGTTGCTAAGATGACCGCTTTAGAAAGGGCAGCATGGTTATCCTTTGTGGCAGTCGTTCAGAACTTCCTTGGAAACAATAAGGCGGAGAACTACAGTGAACTTGTGAACAGAATGCTCCTCGCTTTTCGTGATCTCGGGTGCAACATGAGCATCAAGCTTAATTTTTTGAACAGCCACCTTGATCAGTTCCCTGACAACCTGGGGGCTGTGAGTGACGAACAAGGAGAACGATTCCACCAAGACCTAAAGATCATGGAAGAACGCTACCAAGGGCGCTGGGACAAAAGTATGATGGCTGACTACTGCTGGAGCATTAAACGAAATTGCCCAGATGAAATGTACAAACGCAAAAGTTACAAACGCAAATTCCTGCCTGAAAAAAATACACAAAGAAATTGATAAGCTTCCATCAGCTGTGGTGATGTTCTGAAGGATGCTAATCTAACTTTGGGATAGATGTTCTGTTAATGTTGTTTCTTTTGCCTTAATAAATGTACAGAAATGGCTTTCATACTGTTTTAAGATTCAAGTGAACAAAAGAATTGTGGCTGATATTGCAATTTCCTATAATAACGAAAATTTAAAAAATAAATAAAAATGTCAAATTGCATAAAATCTGTAGCTTGCAGACAAAACCCGACTTCAGATTTGAAATCAGCACACTCAAGTTGACTATAGAAAAGTCTTTTTTTAAATGCAACAAAATGAGTGTTCCCCAGTGTAATCTATAATACATTATAAACAAATGAATAATAAGATTTAATAGATAAATAGTAATAATTATAACAAATAAATAAATAATAGATATTTAATTAAATAAATAAGATAACTTTGAAGCTACGAACTGTACTCTATTGCACTGCATCTACAGAAAGTTTATTCCATTCATTTACTGCATGATTGACAAAGTTGTTTCTACCAACTTCCAAATTAGATAGTTTGAGATCATTATTTCTTTTTTGATTTGTATTAATGTAAAAATTTCGTCACTTATGATGTTGTCAATTCTCATTACAATCTTAAAAATATGTATCAAATTACCCCTGGGTCTACGCTTTTCCAAGGAATATATATGTATATACGTTTTAGGTGATTTTCGTATGATTTATTTCTGATACATGGAATCAGTTTTGTCGCTCGCCGTTGTGTTTTTTTCAAATCTGTTAATATCTTTAATGAGATTCGGTGATCATATGGAAACAGCATATTCCAAATGTGGGCGAACTAACAATTTATATTTTATATAGCTTGTCAATGACAGATGGACTTTTAAAAACATAGGACAAACACAAAAACGAGCGCGCACACACACACACACACACACACACACACACACACACACACACACACACACACACACACACACACACACACACACACACACACACACACACACACACACACACACACACACACACACACACACACACACACACACACACACACACACACACACACATACACACACACACACACACACACACACACACACACACGTACAAACACATACACACACACACACACACACACGTACAAACACACACACACACACACACACACACACACACACACACACACACACACACACACACACACACACACACACACACACACACACACACACACACACACACACACACACACACACACACACACACATTACACCGAATCAAAGTTACAGGTTCAGAGCCATTTCATCCCCTTTGCTTTTCAGTAACAAATTCTCCAGATCATACCCACTTCTATACTACAGATTTTCGTGGGGAACTGGTTCTTCCAGAAATGTTCTTGGAGTGTTTCCGAAATTGGTGATTTTATTTCAATTTATGTTTGTTTGTTTGATTTTTGGAGGGTGAGGAGTGATTATTTACCTTGGTCCACCAAAACAGTGTTCATTGGTACACACTGCCCCATTCCAATCATCTCGAATAAACTATTATCTCAGAACTTTTGTTCTCTAATACTGACCTTTTATCTTATTCATATATATATATTAAATCTACTCATACTCTTATTTCTCCTTTTATCATCTTCAACATTATTTTTTCTTCTTTTTCCTTTTCTATTTTACTCTGACATATACATTTTTTTCCTCTTTTTTGGGGGGAGGATGGCATTTTTCTCTGCCATTTTGCTCTTCATTTAAAATTTCCCACTTTATTTTTCAAATTAAAATAATATTTTTACTTTTTATAGTTTCTTCTTTGTCTTTTTTTTTGTTCTGGTTTTATTTTTTCCTATATTCTTTTTTCTTATTCTTTTTAGCTTTTCTTTGTATTTTTCTTGTTTATACTTTTCACTTAGCCTCGTTCTTTTCCCCATTTCATCAATTTTTACTTCTTTTCAAATTTTCACGTTTTTTATTGGTCATGCTTCTCGTTCATATTCATTTATTTTTTGTTTTGTTTCTTCTTCTTCCTATTATCACTTCCTTTGTTTTGATTATCTACGTTTACCTTTTTCCCTCTACCTTTTCCTTTTTTTACATATTCCTCTTTATTCTATCTTATTATTTCTATTTTTATCTTATTCCTTTATCATTTTTCATTTTTCTCTTCTGTGTTTTATTATATTATATTTGTTATTCATGTTCATTTATTTTTTCATTGTTTCTTGTGGCTTCTCTGCCCTGTTTCTCTTAATTTTTCTGTTCCTTTTATCTACTTCTTTTCTTTCTTCTCCTTTCTATCAAATTTTCAATTATTTTCTCTACCATTTCCCTTGTTTTCTCCTTTCTTTTATATTTTTTGTTGTTCTTCTGTTCCTCTCCTTTTCTAATCTTGTTTTCAACTGCTTCCTCCCATTCCTTTTCCCTTTTTTTTTTTTTGCATTTCTTTCTCCTTCCCCTTTTTCTTTTATTTCTCATTTTTATCATTCTCGTTTCCTTTTTTCTTTCCAACCTCTTAGTTTTCCTGTTTCTCTTTCATTTCTTCTTCCCTCTCCTTTTGTTTGTCCATTCACTATACATTTTACTGTTCTTTCCTCCTCCTCTTCTTCCTTCTACTATTTCCCCTCATAAGCCGTACAGGATGAGCCTCCATTAAACTCTCATACTGAATAATTACTCTGCCTTTCCAGACTCCTTCACACACATACAGAGAAACACAAAACCACACTCGAACGTGTGCACACAAACATATATGAACGCGAGCGCGCGCACACACACACACACACACACACACACACACACACACACACACACACACACACACACACACACACACACACACACACACACACACACACACACACACACACACACACACACACACACATGCATACACACACAAAAACGAGCAAGCACAAATATATTCACGCACACATATTAATAAGTATACACAAAAGTACATTCTTCCACCACCGATATCCCTGCAAACTCAAATCGCTTTTTTCATCCTTTTCAACTGTCATTAATTATAAAAATATTCTTTTGTTTAGATAAAATATTTTCAATACCTTTGTATAAAAAAGACCTTGATAAATGCCTCAATGGAATTAGCAAATGCTCCACAAGTATTAATTCAGTATATCTCATGTATATATATATATATATATACAGTACATATAGATTTAAAGATATTCCCGAGCCAACCTCTCCTACACCAAGAACTAACGAGTGTCAGACAGACATTAAGAAATAAAGGTACTAAGGAATATTGATATGGAAACTGAACACAAGTTGAACAAATTCAACATCAATTCAATAGATCAAAATATCACTTGGGAAAAGATGACTGTATTATCAAAATGGACTGTCACGTGCTCTGAAACAGGGAAGTTGTAAGGCATTATTAAATGAGATGCTAAAGTAAGGAACCACAATGGCGAACTAAATCTCATTATATATTCCCGGACTTCAAGAACATCAACAGTAATTATGATCAACAGTTTAGCAGGAAACAAGGATAAACACAGCGTAATGTATACAACTACTCATGCAGGTACAACAAAGACGGAGAACTTTGTAATGATGAGTATATTCAATACGCTACACACAATTCATACCAGCAAGAAGCAATAAAAGCTCCTTTGACGAAGACTCATCATGGCAGGACCTCTTTAATATAGTCATAATGACCAAAAATAACACAACTAAATTGAAATATTTAGAAACTATGGTTATTAGAATCATACAAACGGATATTAACATAAGAAATTAGATATATAAAATGAAATTCATTTGGGTCTATGCAGCATTTTTATGCTTACAAATAAGAT
>NW_027467712.1:1215832-1228332 GCF_046742065.1 Oratosquilla oratoria
TTACATTACTATTTATGTTGTATTTATGTTATGTATTACTGTTTATAGAGCGGAAAATAGTATCAATCGATCAGGCAATCAGACTCCACTGCTGAATGATCTCTGCCAATCTTTCTCTCCTCTATTCGTATCTTTTCAATGAGTGATTCACCTGCTGTGTTTTCCCTATTTCTACATAGTCATCTGCAAAAACCGATTTGCATTTATTTTGTTGTTGATCCATTATTTTACTTATATCACCATAGTGGGATTCCATGTTTTCGTTTGATATCTATGATGTCGGTACATAAACCTGTATTATTTTCAGAGTATATCTTTGATGTGGAATGCTAATAATCCAAATAACCATCAATCTCTCGATAAATTGAGAATTCTGTTTCATTGGATTTACCTTTTCTTGCCTTTATAGCAAGATCAAAAGTGTCTGTATTGTAGCTAAACTAGTTTTTTTTTATCCCGTCGGACTTATGTTAATACCATAATGAATGGGTTTACAAAAGTAAAGAATGACAACAATAACGGATTTGGATTGATTACAGAAAGTAATGACGGTGATACTATTGCTGGATTATGTTCCTGTTGTGAACCTGGTTACAAATGTTATTGTTGGTTTTGTAGTGGTGAAAGTTAAGGTAGTAATGTCATTATTAGCGGTAGTGTCATCATTGTTAGTGTGGTAATATAACTAATATAAGCAATAGGTGTTGTAACGATGGTTATGTTGACGGCAACAAACAACAATAACAACAATTGAAATCCGGACATGGAGAAGATGGTAGATGAAAGAAATGAAAAGAATGAGAAGTAGAAGAAGGAAGAGTAGGGGGAGGCAGAGGTGGAGAAAGAGAAAGGTGGACTGAGGGGAGGGGGAAGAGGAGGAGGGGGGAGAGGAGAAAGATGAGGGGAGGAAAATAAGGAGAAAGAGGACGAGAAGAAGAAAGAGGAGTATCAAGAAGAGAAGAAGGAAACTATTATGAAATAAGGAAAAACGAAGGTGAGAGATCAAGAGAAATAGTAGGAGTAGAATGAGAATGAGAAGGAAAAAGAGAAGTAGAAGGAGAAGGGGAATAAGGAGGAGGAAGAGGAAGAGTAAGAGGAGGATGGGCTGTAGGAAGAGGAGTAGAAGGAGGGGGAAAGAGAAAGAGGAAAAGGGGAAGGAGGGCGATGTGAAAGAGGGCGAAGTGGACGAAGACTACTTCGATAAGAACGTATTACATAAGCATCAACATAAAAGAAAGGAAGATGGCCTCTCATCAAAATAATTCCCTCGTTCCAGGAGAGTCAGAATGGCTCTGATTTTTTTTTTTTTTTTTTTTTTTTTTTTTTTTTTTTTTTGCGCGGAGGGGAGTTGAGATAACAAATATAGGGTACAGAAAGTCTAGTTTCAAAGGGTTAAGATCTTCCGCCAATAGACATTTAGCTCACTCGAAATCCATCACCTTTGCAACATGTGTTTCGATTGCCAGGGTAGATAACAATCACCAATAGGCGCTGGATTCAAGAAGCGAAGTCGAAACCAATGCGTTACAAAGGATTAAAGAGGCATAGCATACCGACAGGAGACCTCTTGGTCCATAACTAGGTCGGATGCGAAAAAATAATATTTATAAATAGATAAATAGATAAATATATAACAATATAAATAATCGTAAATAAAATAGATAAATAAATGCATAGGTACAGTTACATAATAAAGAAACAGGTAAACAGTAAATAATAACAAATTGACATATTGTAACAGGCTGGTAGATAAGGTAGACAAATAAGGTAGATAGAGGGGTAGGTGGAGAGAAATTTATTTTTTGTGTAGGATGTTTGAAAAAACATAAGCCGTGAAGGAGCTGCATAATGTCACTTCCAGTCTAAAGTTTATAAACAACTACTCTGGAACAAATTTTAATGCTGTCACAATATATAAACTAAGCCATTCCTGCATCGTTATCGAGAATGTTTGTGTAAGCAGTATTGCTTAAGACGTTTTAACAGTCTTTCTTGGAGAAGGGTGGAGGAGAAAAAAAAATTGGTACACGGGAGAAAAGTCACGCCCTTGGGGGAGGCACTTATTTGTAACAGTAAAGATCATTGGATAAATAAAGTTGTAACGTCGGTTCAGAGGTGGCTTAGTTAGTGGATTGAGGATCCCAGAAGGGAGTCCCTTGAAGTAGATTGACAAGCCAAGTGTAATATTATTCGGGATGAAAAGAAGAAAAATTATACCTACGTTTAATTCATCCCATCGAGAAACATTATATACTTTCTATGGAATAATAAGGTGAAAGACATACTTAAGAAAAGTGTTGGAAAGAAATTAAAAGTGAAAGAAGATATACAATACCATAGAATGGAATTATAAACAGAATTAAACCAGTCATTACGGAGAGATAGGGGGTGAAACATGTAACTAATAACAAATGTGAATAAAGTAAATAATAAACAAACAGACAAATGATAACAAAACAAATAAACAAATAATATAAAATAAATGACAGTCATTACAGCATCTTGCTTAGGTGTTTATCAAAATGATTCTTAAAGCTTCCAGCTGAACTACATTGCACTGCCTCAGCAGGAAGTTTATTGTATTAATTAACTACACGGTTGGCGAAATTGTTTCTATCCACTTCCAAATTAAATATATTTCCTGACAGTTTGAGACCATTGTTTCTTGACGGATTCTCTTTCAGTGAGAAAATTTTGTCACTTTTGATGTTGTTAATTCACTTTAGAATCTCAAAAACCTTTATCAAGTCACCTCTGAGTCTATGCTTTGTTAGGGAAAACAGATTCATATGTTTTAGTCGATTTTCATATGATTTATTTTTTATATTTGGAATCAGTTTTGTGGATCGCCGTTGTATTTTTTCCAATCTGTCAATATCTTTAATGAGATTCGGTGACCATACGGAAATAGCATATTCCAAATGTGGATGAACTAACGATTTATATAGCTTGTTAATGAGAGATGGACTTTTGAAGTCAAAAGATCGCGCAATAAGTCCTATAATCTCATTTATTTTCTCAAAGGCTGAAATACACTGCTTAGATGACTTGAGATCGTTACTGATGATTACGCCGAGATCCTTTTCACCATCCACTTATGTTAACGAATTTCCAAATAACTTGTAATCGCACTTACTGTTATTTTTACCTATGTGCATCACCTTGCATTTACTTGTGTTAAACTTCAATAGCCACTTTTTAGACTATTGTTGTAGTTCATCTAAATATTCTTGAATATATGATTGATTTAAGTGATCACTTGCCATTCCACAGTTTTGTATCATCAGCAAATTTGGAGACAATAGATTTTAGCCTGTGGTCTATATCATTTATATATACTATGAATAGAAGTGGCCCAAGAACGGAACCCTAAGGAACTTCACTCATAACATTTTTCCATCTAGAAGTTTTACCATTTAAAACAACTTTGTTTTCGATCATTCAACCAATTACTAGTCCATTTTGATAGACTACTACTTATTCCGTGTGAAGCTAATTTAGTAAGTAGTCTTTCGTGGGAGACGGTATCAAAAGCTTTTACAAAGTCTAGATACATTAAATCTATAATGTTTCTTTTGTTATAATTTGAGATGACTGTGTTGTAGAATTGAAGTATGTTAGTCACGCAAGAACATTTCTGTCTGAATCCATACAGGCTATCATTTATTAAACAGTTATTTTCTAAAAGATGTTAGATAACATCTCTGATGATAGTTTCCATCATTTTTCTTTCGATTGATATCGAGCTAAGCCTGTAGTTATTTGGTTTCTTTTTGTCACCTTTTTTGAGACTGGGAATAACTTTAGCTAGCTTCCTTTCATCTGGGACATCTCCGGATATGATGGATTTCTTGAAAATAATTTCTAATAGCACATCAATCTCATTTTTCATTTCCTTTAAGATTCTTGGATGCCAACTGTCAGACCCTGGTGTTTGATTAACTTTGAGTTTTTCTATACACCTTTTATTTTTTGTTGTTGTTATATTTACCGTAGTGAATAAGTTTACACTCGATTTTTCAAAGGTTTCAGTTTGGAATTTACTTTGAGGTGTTTCCTTTACAAATATTAAGCTAAAGTAGTTGTTTAAAATAACACACATTCCTTCGTTGATTATTCAAGTTGATCGTCAGCAGATAACAGTGGGCCAATGTGATTCCTAATAACCTTTTTTCTCTAATGTAACTAGAATTTTTTGTGAATCTCTTTAGATTTATCAGCGATATTCATTTCATATTGTCGTTTTCGTTTTAATATTGTCTTTTTTAAATATCTCTGTATTAATACATAACTTTGATAGTCATTAGGTGCACCCGAGTACTTGTATTTCTCATAAGCTAGTCTCTTTTTAGCAATACTTTTTTCAGTTTCTTTCTCGAGCCATTTTGGGCGAGCCTGATTTGGGGGGCGTCTGTCCTTAAATGAAATGTAATTATGAATCATCCTCGTAAGCGCATTTTGAAATATTTTCCACATCTGATCTACCGGATTTTTGCTTAATTTTGCCTCCCAATCTGTAAGCTTAAGCTCCTGACATAGTCCTGTGAACTGAGTTTTACTGAAATCGGGTATTTTAGAAGCACAAGTATCTTTTTTCAGTTTGAATTTAAGTTGTGAAAGCTATTTGTAATAGTTTCATCGACTTCTACATCGGTTGTCATGCTTTCGCGGCTAATGAGCAATAGATCGAGTAAGTTTCCATGTCTTGTGGGCTCTTTTACATGCTGAACTAAGTAACTGTCTCCGAGAAAATCTATCAAGCGACTACCAATATGGCCATGTTCTAGGGCGATCCAATCAACGCCAGTAAAATTGAAATCACTCATTATCAATAAGTTTCGGTTGCAGAAACTAGACAGTTCTTAAAACAACAGTTTGTGGTATGCTAATGATTGTCTTTGGCCTATATATTACACTTACATTTATTTTTCGTCCATTTGTTTGGGTTAATTCTACCCACAAACTACCATATTCATTCTGTTTTACTCTCTCTAAAACACAGACGTGGACATTGCTTTTAACATACAACAAAACACCCCCACCTTTACTGTGGTTTCTATCCTGATGAAAGTGTTTAAATCCCGAAATATTAAATTCAGCTTCAAACTCTCCACCATGTAACCATGTCTCGGTTATTCCTATCATATTGAGATTTTCGATTTTTGACATACGCCTGTATTTCTTGAAATTTGTTTCTAATACTACGAGCATTAAAGTGCATGGTTTTAAGAAACTAGTGATTATTTATTTTGGACACGTTTTGAGTTTCAACATCATGCCTTAAATTATAATTTTGTTCTTTATTGACGGCCTGCTCTCTACTGATATTTGGTTCTTCATTGACATTTAATGCCTCATGGACATTTGCCCCATTACGGACATAAGGTCGCTCACGGTCATCCAATCTCATATGCCCCCCTATGTCACCACTTTTCCCACCGATCTCCCGTCGTTCATAGACATTCTGTCCGGCATCCCCTCCTAAAATTATATTCTGTTCTCCACTGACATTATATCCTACCGTGATATTTTGTCCTCCACTATCATTACATCCCATCGTGATATTTTGTCCTTTGACATTACATCCTAATGTAATATTTCGTCCTCTACTGGCATTGTATCCTGAAATGATATTTTGTCCTACACTGACATATTGCTCTACATTATTGCTATACCCTACTCTGTTTCCCTTGTAGACTCTATTTCTCCTTCCCTTTGAGTTTCTACCCCAAAAAAAGGAACAAAGGATTACATAGGTGGAGACATTTTGGTCCATAACGAGGTCGGATTCGAAAAAAAATACATAATGATAGATAAATAAAAAATAAAATAAAGATTATGGTAATATAAATAATAATAAGTAAAAATAAATTAATTCATAGGTATATTCAAATAATGAAAAAAGATATATTCAAATAATGAACAAACAGGTATATAGTAAATAATAATAATAAATTGACAAACAAATAACAATAAATGAAAATCAAGCAAATAATAAACAAACAGACAAATAATAACAAACTAGTTCATTACAAACTCCCATAATGAGGTTAGAAAATCGTTGCCTCTGCGTGTAAAATGGATCCATCAGAACCGTAAAGGTCATGAATGCTGGGAAAGAGATACCAAGGATCAAGAAAGTGGTATCCCAGTTGCATGCACAATCGCGATATTCTGTCATTGACCCCTATGGCTCTACTGTTCCAACACGAGCCTGCGTAGATCCTCGGAAGTATCCCACAGACTACGTGACGGCTCCCACATTCCTTCATTTCCTGAAGGTGGACCTTGTGATTTTGAACAAGTTCCTCTGATCTCACCCTACCCACATCGTTACTTCCCGTATGAACAATCGTAGCCGTGTTCACCCGCCTTTGCTCCCTGATAATCTGAGTACAATCGGCGATCCCACGGCCCGGTTGACATACAAGCTTGTAACGTCGTTTAGTCTTCCGCTGCAGGATGTCGTCATAGCCTCGCACCATGGAGTCCCCCACCACCAAGAATTCCTGATTTTCAGCCATTTCATCTTCCAGCAGAGCAAAACAATTATAGTAGAACAACATGGTTATCCGGTGACCCTAACGATAATATTATGTGTCGGATGAGGATTGTGACTAGTTTTAAGCCACTCTATTTCAAAGGCTCCCTCAACCTGAATTTAATTACCTGCCATGAAAAACGAAACCAGTGATGGACAACCTGAACCAGGTTAACCCTATCTGGAACCATTAGATTCGTTAAAACTGTCAATGATGTAACACCTTATTTATTCGATTTTTCGAGTTAAAGAGCCATTCATACGGAAATATGGAAAAGGTGGTGCCAAGATGTGAGTTTTACTATTGCCAAAATCACTGTAGGTTTGTTTGTTCTTCTTTGACTCTGTGTTATTTTATCTGTCAATCTTTAAGAAGCATAGAGTCTTCTCTCCGCCCCTCCTACTCTCCTTCGCCCCTCATTACAGTAAGTCCGTAAAGACCTTTTCTTTACCTATCAATACTTGCTTCTGCTGAATGGCTGTGATGACCGTCCACAACACCTCATAATACCACAAGACTTCTTCCTGTATTTTCAGACAGGGGTGATCAAGTTTATGATGGATTATTTTGATAGCGTTCGTAATGCTCGTATTGCGATGCATAATTAGTGGGGTTGTTCTGTTGTTTCCAATAGCAAACCGGAATGTTGACGTCACAGTTGGGTAAACTACCAAGATGCTAAGAATCTCAGTGCATTGAAACGAGTAAACAATGTAGACATGCTACCCATTTCCAAAGGTTTTATTTTTAGAGGATGATGTCCCTGGGGCCAAGATAGACATTCAACGTACTGACAGTTATTCGGAAATTCAATTTAAGCGTTGGATGGAATATTGAGGACTGAAAAGTTGAAACAAGGCCGAAACAAAGTGGAAAGCTACGCTCTCCGTCATGGCCACTTCTGCTAGCCCCATTGATTGAAGGAGAAACCACACTCAGTATTTTATAGATTTATTGAAGCAGCATTGTTGCTTATGACACATCAGGAGCAAGGGACATAAGTGTGAGTCTTGATGATATAAGGAGAGAGCTACTCTTGACCGCGCCAGTGAAAATGAGAGTTAGGCTAGGTGCAGTTGTGCTATTTGCTATCGCAGTCCCCGTAAAAAAAAAAAAAAAAAAAAAAAAAAAATATATATATATATATATATATATATATATATATATATATACACACACATATATATATATATATGTATATATATATATATATATATATATATATATATATGTATATATATATATATATATATATATATATATATATATATACACACTATTTATAAATCACTACTGACGTTACTATCAAATTGCGGTATTTTTTATGGGGTACTCAGAATGATAGGAGGTATCTAATCATATAGATAGAATTTGCATTTGTGAGACTGGCAAACAACTTTATACTTATCAATATGTCCTTGTTAAAAATAGGCTAGTATGAAAAGTAGTTGGCACCTGAAGAAAACCGGTTTTTATGCTTTCCCTGTTCCCACATTGGCAACACTTTTTAGGTCCGATTATGCTTTTCTCTCTCGTAGCCCCCGTAAGAATATATAAATAGATAAAAAAAGAAGAAAAAATATCAATAATGAATAAATAAATGAATAAATAAATAAATAAATGATTAGATAAATAAATAAATAGATAAATAAATAGATAAATAAATAGATAAATAGATAAATAAATAAATAAATAAATAAATAAATAAATAAATAAATAAATAAATAAATAAATAAATAAATAAATAAGTAAATATTTTTTTTAATAAATAGATAAAAATAGCTACTGACGTTACTATCAATTTGCGGTACTATTTAGGGGATTCAAAATACTCAGAATGATAGGATAAGAATTGCATCTGTGAGACTGTAATTCTTTCCTCATACGCACTCAGTGTGGAAATCAGAGTTGACACTTAGCTCAGCTTTCAGGACCGCCACCTGCTACATGCAGATGTGCATGAGGTACAGTGTGGAACCGCCTTAAGCCTATAAAGCTCTGTATTTGACAATGAATGAATAAGCCATATTTGAATTGGACAGCATTATACTGTTTAAGTGTTTGGTGGCCTAACCTGCTCTGGGTTTGAGAGGGCAAGGTTGGCTGTCTTTTTTTTTTTTTTTTTTTTACGTTCTCGGTGGTAAAATCCTCCCCTCCACACGCTCGAACCCACCGCTGACATTTTCAAAATCCGTATGTAGTTTGGAAAAACGGACCCAAGTAACAACCTTTCATTTGTGGTCCATCCTAATAACGTAAATCATTGACATAGTTCATGGCTGCAGTGTTTAGTGAATGGCATTTAGAAGAGTTGAATCAAACCGGACCCCGTCAAAATAGCCGATAAATGTGCATATTTTTACAAGAAATTTAATAGTGTAGCGAGGCGTACAGATTCATTTGTCCGCAAGGGATTTTTACGCGCAATAACATGTGACGTCATAGCAATGTTTGCTTTTGTTTTTGGGAACTGTGCGGATCGCTATTGAGACAAGAAGGGTGAGCGACTGAAGTTAGTAATATCCGATATTTAATGTATCGCCTATACCGTTGTTGTGGATATGTGACTTTTGAAAGCTATCTTTATGTTTATTTTTCTTTTCTTTTTCAATAGAAGAAATTTAAATGCTTTTATAGATATCTATAATGGTTCTCATAAACTGAAGGAAACCATCTAGACTTAGCCATATTAGAATCCTTAAAGTGCTCAACAAACTCATAAGGAAAAGGTTTATTTATACAAAGGCCCAAAATATTTTTATCTTTTTCCACGTCACCAGGGATTCTTCCGATGTGAATAAAATCATCTAACACCAGAAAATACAACATTATTTAAGCTGTTCGTCCACAACAGTAATAATAGGCTTTCGCTTCAGCCGTTCTAAGTTTAACTTCTGAAGTACCAAAACTAACTTCTGCAGTTGACGCCAACTGACCATTTTCTGACTCCAACATTTTCATTACCTTCTCTAAAACATGATATTTTCAACCATTCTTTCTTGCTTCTCAATCCTGTCTACCTCCTTAAGCAACAACAATTGCAAACTTTTCTCTCATAACACCATATCAACTTTGTTGCTATAAATTACGATAGTTTCTCCCATAGAAATGGCCATGATATTAATTATTGCCTCGAGTTTTATTAACAGGAAACCCGAAGCTCCACAATGTCGATCTGTCTACTGTCTTTCTGCTTATCTGTCTATAACCTTGTTTATCTATCTGATTGTCTGTCTGTCTACTTGCCCATCCGTCTGCTTATCTGTCTATCTGCTTTCCTGTCTGTCTGTATTGCTTTTTTCTTCTAATTTGTTTGCCTGCTAGTCTATGTACATGTTTGTCGGTCTACGTGTTCATCTTTATTCGTTTGCTTGTCTGCCACTCTGCCTGTTCGTTTGCCTCATTGCTTTCACATCTACCAGTCTGCTTACTTGTCAACCTGTTTGCCTGCTCTCTGGTCAATCTGCCCAACTACCGGTCCGCCCACTGCATTACTGTCTGATTTTTTAACCTGTTTGCCTGTGTGTATATCTACCTATTTGTCTGTCTGCCTAATTGTAGGCCTTTCTAAATAATTTTGATTGCCTTATTGTCTGCCTGTCTCCTTCGTTGTTTGCATATCTGACTTCTCTATTTCCTAGCCTGTCTGTCTGTCTGCTTGGTTGTCCATCTATTTCCTTGGTTGTCCATCTGTTTGCCTGCTTGTCTGTATGCCTGCTTTGTTGTCTGTCTGCCTTTTTATTTTTCTACATGCCAGTTTGTCTGTATACCTACTCGTTTGTCTGTTTAAATGTTTGCTTATCAATATGGCTGCTTTCTTATTTGTCTGTCTGTTGGGCTGTCTGACTGTTTGTATGTCTGCTAACTTCTCTGTTTGCCAAGCTATCTATTGCCTGCTTTCTTGTTACTTTGCCCAATCGTCTGTTCACCTGGTTACTTATGTCTGCTTGCATTTTTTCTTGTGTGTGTATTTATCTATCTGCCTGCTTGTTTGCCTTTCTGTTTAACTATTTATCTGCTTGTCATCTGTCTACCCGATTGCCTTTATGTCTGTCAATCTATCTGCTTTTCCGTCCAACCACCTGTCTGTCTGTCAATCTGTCTGTGTCTGTCTATCGTCTCTGTTTGTATCTATCTGCCTGTCAGACTTTTTGTTTGCTTGTCCCTCTGCCTGGTTGTCTGCCTGTATGATTTTGTGCTTGTATATTTGTCTTTTGCCTTTTGTTTGTGTTCTGTCTACTATTCCAGAGTTTCTTCTTATACATTGTCTTTATAAGATTAGCAAAGGGATTCATTATTTCATTACTCCTATAATATTACTTGCTGTAAATCTATATATGTCCTCCCGTTCACATTTCTAGTTTCCATTTATTTCACTTAATTAACAATTTGCTCTCTCTTCACCTCTTCCATCCCTTTTTACCCTTAATCCTCCATTCCAATTCTACCATGAAACCTTACTCAATCTACCTCTCAACACCCCTTACCCTCCCTTCTCTCATCTTTTCGTCCTTCTCACATATTCCCTTCTAAAATATCATCCTCACTCACCTCCGACTCACTCTCCCTTCCTTGTGAGCCCCTTCCTGTTTATGGCTACCGGAGGAAACATAAAAACTGTTTCTACTCGACCATTATCCAGAGGAAGAAGCTAAAGCGTGACGTTTCTATGACACTGAGTGGCTGACGCAAACCCCTCCACGGAGGAGCCGCGGTTCTGCTAACGCCAGTGACTCCTTACGAACGCCACGACCATCACTAACACCACACCCAACACAGGCAATACACGAGTAACAATAACAAGGAGTAACATCAACAACGAATAGCAACATCAGAAAAGTAGCAAGAAGATTAACAACAATAACAACATTAAGAGTAACAACAAGAGCAAGAACAACAACAACGAGTAACAAAATGGGAGAAACAAAAACAAGAGTAATGAAAATTACAAAAACCACAAAAGTAATAGCAACGAAATTAACACAAAAAATGATAATTATAAACGTAGCAACAGTAAGAGCAGTGTCAACAGCAACAACAACAATAGCAACAACAGCAACATCAGTAGTATTAACAGCGGCAACAATAGCAACAGCAGCGACGACCCTCCTGAATGTACCCCTTCCCCCCCACCACCAGGATCACCACACTATCACCAATGCCATCACCACCACCTGTCACCATTAACATCACCATATCCACCTGTGACTTTGACTATGATGATGACGGTGACAGTAAAGGTGTAGTGATGACGGGTGTGACGGAGGCTGTAACGGTGATGATAACAACGATGGTGTTAGCGATAGCGAAGGCGATAGTGACTGCAAAAGGAAAAATGTTAAGTTGACTGTGAATGTCACCATGATTGTGACGGTGACTCTGGTGGTCATAGTCTATATTACTCCCACTGTCACCGTCACCTCCACCATCACCGTCACAATCAACTTTGCCATCACTGCCGTCATTACCATCGCCTTCACTGTCAGTCACTATTACCGTCACTGTCACATTCTAAGTAACTCTCAAAATTACAGTCAAAATCACCATCACAGTCATATATAATCACAGTGACAGTAACACTCACGGTCATTCAAACACTGTCACCGTCATATTTGATGTCAGGGTCAGTCACATTCACAGTCAGTCACCGTTACCGTCTCCGTCATCGTGACAGTTACCGTTCCCATCATCATAACTATCGCCATCATGACTATCGCAAATCCCTTGTTCTCTTCATTTGCCTTTTCCTTCCTCAATTCTTTCTATCCCTCTTGCTCTTGTTCTACTTTCTCCTCTCGTTCTTCTTCCTCCTCCCCTTCCTTCTCCTTCCCCACTCCTCTTCCTCCTCTCCATTTTTCTATTCCCTCTCTTTTCATTCTCTTCCTCTCCTATTCTTCTCTTACTTCTTTTCCTTCACTTCTTTCTTCCCTTCTACCTCATTTGGCTTCTTCTTTTCCT
>NW_027467712.1:1240832-1243332 GCF_046742065.1 Oratosquilla oratoria
TCCAGCTTAGTAACCCCCATCATACTTCTTAGACACCTCATCTCAAACACATTAAAACTCCTCTCTTCATCTCTTATGTTCCATATGTCTGGCCCATATAGTGCTGTCGGCACAATCATTACTTCATACAATCTCCTTTTAGCATCCATTCCCAAATGTCTGTTTCTCATTACACTTTTTAATCCACCAAGGCACTTACTCGCTTCTCTCAATCTACATTATACCTCCACCTCCACTCCTCCCTTTCCTGCCACATTCACACCCAAGTACCTAAAAAAATCCACTTCCTCCAGTCTCTCTCCCTTAATGCTCATTTCCAATCTACTGCCACTTTCACTCCTTGTATATCTCATCACCTTACTTTTACCCACATTTATCTCCAACTTCCTTCTTTCACACGCTTTGCTGCATGTAAATGTAAACAAACAGACAGAAGACGTTACAAAAAGTAAGTGTAAACTATATTGTTGGCAACCACCACCATTTTAATTCTAAGTGTAAAGGATTACAAAGGATTACAAAGGCGGAGCATGCCGAGAGGAGACCTTTTGGCCTTTATCAAGGTGGGATGCGAAAAAATATAATAATGATAAATAAATAGATAGAAAATATAATAAAGCAAAAAATAATAAATAAAATAGATGCATAAGTATAGTTAAATAATAAGCAAATAGGTAAGTAATGAATAATAATAGATTCACATATAACTAATGATAAATGAGAATCAAGCAAATAATAATAAACAAACAGACAAATGATAACAAAACAAATAATATAAAATAAATTACAATCATTACAGCATCTTGCTTAGGTGCTTATGTAAATGATTCTTAAAGCTTCGAACTGAACCACAGTGCACTGCCTCTGCAGCAAGTTTATTCCATTCAGTAACTACACGGTTAGCAAAGTTGTTTCTACCCACTTCCAAATTATATATATTCCCTGACAGATTGAGACCATTGTTTCTTGTCGGATTCTTATTCAGTGTGAAAATTTGTCACTTTTGATGTTGTCAATTCCCTGTAGAATCTTAAAGATCTGTATCAAGTCATTTCCGAGTCTACACTTTTTTAGGGAAAACAGATTCATATGTTTTAGTCGATTTTCGTATGATTTTTTTTATATATGGAATAATTTTTGTGGCTCGCCGTTGTATTTTTTTTTAATCTGTCAATGTCTTTAATGAGATTCGGTGACCATACGGAAACAGAATATTCCAAATGTGGACGAACTAGCGATTTATGTAGCTTGTTAATGAGTGATGGACTTTTGAAATAAAAAGATCGTGCAATTAGTCCTGGAATCTTATTTGCTTAATCAGAGGCTGAAATACACTACTTAGATGACTTGAGATCGTTACTGATAATTACGCCGAGATCCTTTTTACTATCCACTTTCAAAGGATTACAAAGGATTACAAAGGCGGAGCATTTCCAAATAATTTGTAATCATTCCTACTGTTATTCTCACCTTTGTTCATTACCTTGCATTTACTTGTGTTAAATTTCATTAGCCACTTTTCAGACCATTGCTGTTGTTTATCTAAATGTTCTTGAATATCTAATTAGTTTAAGTGATCATTTGCCATTCCGCACAGTTTTGTATCATCAGCAAATTTGAAACAATAGATTTTAGTCCGTGGTCTATATGATTTATATATACTATGAATAGAAGTGGATCGAGAACGAAACTTTGAGGAACTCCAGTCGTAATATTTTTCTATCTAGACGCTTTTCCATTTAAAACAACTCTCTGTTTTCTATCATTCAACCAATTACTAATCCAACTTAATAGGCTACCACTTATTCCGTGTGAAACTAACTAATTTAGTAAGTAGTCTTTCGTGTGTGACGGTATCAAAAGCTTTTGCAAAGTCTACATATATCAAATCTATATTGTTTCTTTTGCCATAATTCGAGATGACTGTGTTGTAAAATTCGAGTAAATTAGGCACGCAAGAACATTTCCGTCTGAAACCATGCTGACTATCATTTATCAGTTACTTTCTAAATGATGTTCGATAGTATCTCTGATGATAGTTTCCATTATTTTTCCTACAATTGAAGTCAAACTTATAGGCCTGTAATTATATGTTTTTTTCACCTTTTTTTAATATGAGTAACGTTAGCTAGCTTCCATTCTTTTGCGACATCTCCGGATATGATGGATTTCTTGAAAAATAATTCTAATGGAACGACAATCTCATTTTTCATTTCCTTTAAAATTCTTGGATGCCAACCGTCAGGCCGTGGTTTTTACTTTGTTTTTTCTATACACTTTTTATTTTTTCTTTTGTTATATTTACCGTAGTGAGTAAGTTCAGCCTAGACTTTTCACAGGTTTCAGTTTGGAGTTCACTTTGGAGATCACTTTCAGGTAAAATATATTGTTGCCAGCCGCCACCATTTTCTTCGTCACCTCCGCTGATGGAAAGCGCAGTCACAGAGGCGACGCAATAAAGAAAAAAAAAGTTTATCTCCAGCTCCTCCAACCATTGTTC
>NW_027467712.1:1248332-1255832 GCF_046742065.1 Oratosquilla oratoria
AATCTACATTCTACCTCCACCACCACCCCTCCCTTTCCTGTCACATTCGCACCCAAGTATTTAAAACTATCCACTTCCTCCAGTCTCTCTCCTTTAATGCTCACTTCCAGCCTGCTGTCACTCTCTCCCCTTGTACATCTTATTATCTTACTTTTGCCCACATTTGTCTTCAGCATCCTTCTTTCACACACCTTCTCAAACTCTGCCACTAACTTCCTCAATCCCTCCTCTGATCCTGCTACAAGCGCAGTGTCGTCAGCAAAAAACAACTGGCTTAAGTCCGACTTTTTTCAATTTTCTTTAACCATCTCCAACCCCCTACTCACTACCCTTGTATTCACGTCTCGCACTACCCCATCCATGTACTGTATAGATTGAACAGCCAGGGCGACATAACATATCCCTGACGAAGTCCCACCATTATCTCAAACCATTCACTATCTCAATTTCTAATCCTAACATAAGCTCTACTACGCTCGTAAAAACTCCTGACTACTCTTAACAGCTTTCCTCCTATCCCATATATCTACAGTACCTCCCACAGTGCCATCCTGTCTACCCTGTCGAAAACTTTTTCCAAATCCATAAAAGCCCAAAAAATATCCTTACCTTTTCCTATAGCTTTCTCACATATCTGTCTTACACACAAAAATCTAGTCTGATCTACACAACCCCTACCTGTCCTAAAACCACACTGTTCCTCACCAATTACTCCCTCTGTTCCTCTCCTGATCCTCTCAATCAAGACCCTTCCATAAGCCTTCCAAAATACACTCTACATGCTGATCCCTCTGAAACTACTACACTCACACGTGTCCCCCTTTCCCTTGTAAAATGGAACGATATTGGCACTCCTCCAGTCCTCCGGTACTCTACCCTCTCTTAAACAAATATTAATTAACCTCACCAGCCAGTCCACCATCACTGTACCTCCTTTCTTCAGACATTCTGCATGGCATCCATCCAATCCAGGTGCCTTACCTACTCCCATCATCTCAACAGCTGCTTTCACTTCATCTTTCCCTATTTCTCCTCCAGTTTCCTCACTCTTCACCCTCATTTTCTTAGCGCTTCCCACTGCAACTACCTTTCCCTCCCTATCCTCATTCACATTTAGCAACTCCCTAAAACACCTTCCTCTCACTGCCTTTTCTTCCATTATCATCTCTCCATCTGCACTTTTTACTTTTTCTCCTCTATTTGATTCACCTCCTTTTCCTCTTTTAATTTCTTTCCAAAACATCTTTTCATTACTTTCAAAATTTTCTGTCATACTCTTGCCCCATTTCACATCTGCTCTCCTCTTTGCTTCCTTTATCTTATGCTTAACTTCCTTTCCCTTTACTTTGTACCTCTCATACAATTCCCTCGTCCTAATTTGTAGCCAATCTATGAAAGCCTGCTTCTTCTCTACTACACCCTTCTTTGCTTCCTCATCCCACCACTAGCAATCCTTCTTTCTATTTCCTCCCGCCCTCCTTATTTCACACACCATCCTTACACATCTTTAAGCAGTTCACTCTAAGTATCTCCCTACCTTCTGCCCTTTTCCTCTTTCTCCGCCAGTTCTCCACTCTTAATTTACCTTCCACCATAAAATGATCCGATATTCACCCACTCTCTCCCCTTAGGACATGTACATCCTTAACTATTCGTACCATACTCCTGGTCACCACTATATAGTCCATTAACGCTCTATCTGCCACCCTTCCATCCACCACCATCTCCCATGTTTACTTATGCTTGACCTCTTCCTAAACACTGTATTTGCTATCACCAACTCTCCTTCAAGACATATCTCCACTATCAATTCTCCACTACAATTTTTACCTGGAACTCCATACTTCCCAATCACTCCGTCTATTTGTTCATTTCCTACCCTTGTATTAAGGTCTCCCCCCAATACAACTACATTGACATTTCTCCCTAATCCCTCTATACACTCATTTATATATACCCAAAAAGCCTCCCTTTCCTCTACGCTCTTCTCACTACCAGGCCTATACGCACTTACAACAACCCACATCTCCCTTCCCAGCTTCACCTTCATCCGCATCAACCTTGAAGAAACCTCCTTCTACTCCACTACACGCTTACCTATCTCTTCACTTACTAGTATAGCCACCCCTTCTCTTCCTCGTCCCCTCTTTACTTCTAAGTACCTTCCAACTACACTCCCAAACTCACACACTCGCCCCTCCCTTTCATTTCAGTTTCACTCAAAGCCAGCACATCCATCTTTCTTCTCACAAACATACTGCCTATCTCTTCCCTTTTACTCTCATCTGTACCACATCTACGCACATTAAAAGACCCAAACTTTAGGGTCCTGGTTGGAAAACTCACAGACCCTCTTATGCCTTTACTTTTTTTTTTTTTTTTTAGGAATGTCCCCTTTGGGGCTACAGGTAGCAGGACTCCTAATCCCATCCCCCGTCCGTTTTTTTTTTCTTCTTTTTTTTTTGTCGCCTTTTACGACTGAAGTTGAAAGACTTGGTAGTATCATTCTTTTCCCCCACTACTGGGTAGGTGGAAATAAGAAAGGTAAAACTTGTTGCCAGGGGTTAAGTAGGTATGGCATTAGAGCCAAATGTGGGATATAGTAAGGAAAGTACCACAAGGGCATGGTGAGGGAATATCATTAGACATAAGACAACTATGGGTAAGACATGAATGTTCTGTTCTTGAACAATTCAACACTGTTTCAAAGTGTTGTTTGTGTTGATAAGAAGGCTATAAGCGAACTTCAAGAATAATAGTTTTCAAGTGGTTTACTAGCTAGGTGTTTCTCTTAGTAATTTTGTCACACGTTTCATAGTGCGGACTGGAGAACACAGGCAGTGAGATGGAAACATCGAAAGGGCTCAAAGTCGCATCCTGAGCTGAGCGAAGGGAATGAAGCCAATAGAAATAATACATTCGTAACTGTTTCATTCTTATTTCAGTCTACTAGCATTCCCGATAATTTTACCTCATTACAGTATCTATCTTGTACTTGATTAGTTCTCATGCATTTACCATGATCACTAATGGATACTTGATCTGCTTATCAAGTATTTCTGCTTCAGGTATGTATGTCTAGTGAAAAATATCTTTATTACCAAGTGACTGCTGCGTGGTGGTGGGTCTTCCATGTCGATGCTGATCATTCGTATGATCAACCCTTTCACTATTCAAATATTTGCTCTGGTTGTCATAAAGTATATTCAGCTGAGGAATATCCCCTACTCTATACTACTCATGCATTTGTCCTGGCTACCTCTTAGCTATGTTACTCAGCCAAGAGAAACTCACTCTTCTGACGAGTTACGCATTTCTTTTGGCTTTTGTTAGGCGAATTTACTTACCCGAGAGAAACGCATTTCTACGTATGAGTTCTCGAACCTCCACCCAACCACCCCTCACATCACACTGTACTGTATAAACGCAGCCCATCATAAGCCACATTAAAACAATCCCGGCAGTATTTCATCAAAACATATACAACAAACTACCACAGCATCCCATAATACACACATACAAAAGTACATGAACACACAAATCACAAAATAAGCACTCCTTAACAGACTACCGAATTACATACTCTTCCAAACTCTACCTGATAGCAATCAAGCACATGAATCATTACCACTGACGCACCCTGCAACAGATATCAACTACCCACCGAAGATGCAACCACCACGAGGAAAACACAGAGCACGTAATGTTTCATAGTTCTACATTCACTCACTTCAGACGGCAACACAAAATCTCCTCAGTGAGTGATTTACGAATTGCACCGGATTAATGAATTCATTTGTTGAAACGCGTCAATCATGTCTTTTAAACTATTTACATTTTTTGATGACAATTGCACTTATTATTGATGCCAAAAAGCTATTTTATTCGGCCGAAGGAAAAATTCATGTGCAGTAAATAGGTTGATTTGTCATTGTTTGTGAAGGACACCTGAGCCTCCCAGCAAAATGAAAAAGTCAGATATAGTCTTCAGGGACGAGTGAGGTATATTTGTAAAATAAAAAAGAATCAAATATTCATCAGCCTCCGGAGATACTGTAGCTGAAAAAATATTCCAGTTAATTCGGGATATTCTAAGTAATAAGAACATTGTAAGGCAAAGAAAAACAAGCAGGGTCTTTGAAAAATAATGTATAGCACATACGAAAAGGAATAAGGGTACCTATGTAAAACATGACTGGATATTCAAGTCGATGAAAAAGGATCTGCAGTGAGAATAGAGGAAAAATGTACGAATGAGGAAATAACTCCACAGAAAAGAAAGAGTGAGTTATCTTCATGGAGGTTTGGAGTAGGTCTCATAAGAGAAAAAGGGTATGAATAAATGAAGGGGATTGTCGCGTGAAGTTTAGTGGGGAATGAGAAAGAAAGGAGAGAGATAGAGGAGAATCAAGAAAGAAGGAGAAGATGAAGAAAAAGAAAAATTAAGACAATAGATAAAAGAAGAGAAAGGAAAATAAGTAGAAAGAGTAGAAGGAAAAGGAGGAGGAGAAAGAGGGGAAGGAGATGGAGAATAGTGAGAAAGTAAAAGTGGAAAAGATAGAGAAGATTTATAAAGATAAAGATTTAAGGGGGAGGAGTGAAAAAGGGGAAAGAAAATAAGATGAAGGAAGACGAGGATAAGAAAAAGAAAAGAAGAAAAATAAAAAGCTGATGAATAGGGGAAGGACGAGAATGTAAAACATAAAGGAACTGAGAGAGGACGGGGAGGACAAGGAGGATGGGATAAGACAATGAAGAATACAAAATAGAAAGAGAAGGAGGAGATTGAAAAGGAAATGTAGAGGAGGAAAAGAGTGAAGTGGAATAAGAGACAACTAAAGATCATTTTGTTTTGTAGCAGGGAGAATCTACAAATTGTCTTTGTTATTCTCTAAATTGTTTTTCCCTACCTGGTTGATTATAACTAAAGCAGTAAAAGGGCAGGTGGATGGACATGAGGAAGAGGGGGTTGGAGGATTCATTGATGTAGACTTAAAAGAAGTTTGAGGAAATATGGGAATGACACTCAATTACATATCTAATCGTGTTTTCTTCTTGTGCCAAATGTGTCTATAGGAGTAAAGTGTTTTTAGAAGAAATATACTTGTTAAAAGAAAAGAGTCTAATGTGATCCATGATCAGATTTTTGAACCGTAATACGATGAATGAATAGGACAGAGTTCAGACCCGGTAGTGTTGTCCGTCTTTCATGGTCTGAATCATTTGCATATGGTGAAAGCTACGGTCGTGGTCACCTTTCGATTCTGTGTTCGGTCAAAGAATCGGCATTTATTTTATTGAAGTGGCTGGCGATCAAGTCGAAACCTTTGTACTTATGAGGGGAGGTCAAAGGCGAACAAGCTACAGAAGCACACAGCTAGGCTTGTAAAAACAACAGTGCCGGAGTGACAGCTCACCCACAGCTGTAGCAAGGCTTCCTATAATTACTTTGTCAACAAAGTTGGGCAGAGGCTATGTGATCATCCGGGTGTATGTCTGTTTATCTACCTGTCTGTCTATTTATCTGGCAGTCTGTGTCTGTATGTCTTCCTGTCTGTGATTGTCTGTATGCTTGTATGTATCAGTATGTCTGTCTATTTTTGTCTACGTGCATGCCATTCTATCTGTCAGTTCACAAAATAGTTTTAAGTGCTTAGTTGGTTTTTGGGTGCACCCCTATCTATATGTCAGTTCACAAAAGAATTTTAAGTGCTTAGTTGATTTTTGGTGATTTTTTTAAAGGGTACCGAATAGCCAAGAAGAATATTCTTGAATTGAAACAAACATTGATCCTTTTCTTATGTGTTCATAGCCAAGGAAAACTTATGAGGGCTTGAGGTGGATCCGGATACAGAAATGCATTGACATTGAAAGATCGTGTGAGATTCTGCAGATATCTTTTCAATGTATAGAAATTAGATGCCCGTTCCTCATACAATAACTTATCATTTCATTGATTTTTTTTTTCTGGTGCTTTGTGCATTTATGCATTTTACTATAACAACTAGAGCATTTTTGTAACAATAACTTCGGTAGAGATATACGCTTTCCAAGTAGATTATAATATAATCTATAGTCACAAACATACATGATAATCATTACAAAGCCATATAAACTCATGTTAGTTAATGGACTATTACATAACCCAAATGTCATTCGTTTGAACTCATAATGTCCCGTTGGAGTAGAAAATGCTGTGAACTCGCGTGAGTCTTCGTGCAACTCTATTTGCCAAAAAGCAGATTTGATATCTGTAGTACTAAAATATCTATTCTCTGTAACCAAACTTCTAAGAATGTCCCGTATCACTTGTAATGGTATTCTGTCACGTATGGTATGGTTATTCAATTCCCTATAATCAATAACTGGGCGCATAGTACCATCTCATTTTGCCACTAGAATCAAAGGAAAGTTTCACTTACTTTTACTATGTTCAATAATATCCTGCGATAACATTTCAGTGATCAGCTTATCTACTACTGCTAATTTAGAGTTAGGAACTCTGTAGGAGGGAATGTAAATAAGCTGATTTCCTGGTTTTAATTTAATCTGATGTTTTAAAACAGTTGTTTTCCCAAAGGCATCACCATGGAAAAGCAATTGCTTTATTGTGCTTCACGAGCAAAGTAACTAAACTTTTATCCAACTCAGGGCAATTAGTAGGTTCTAGTTGATTCTTTCCTAACTCTATATCTTCCTCAGTATTCTCATTTAAAATCTTGATTGGTTTTTGTATACACCTGAAAACATCCTATTTGTGTACCTTTCCTTAAGACTATATCTTTATTCAAAGTATTAATCATTAATATTTCTACCATGCTCTTATTTGATTTATAAATCCCTGAGTCCAATTTCAAACCTTTTAATCTAATTGATTCTGGGAGGGTTAAAATTTCAGTCTACAGTGACTCCTTTCAACTGCAAAGCCACCCTGTTAATTGCTGTGGAGTGCAATAATGTCGACTTTATTACGCCACCATCCACAATTTGCAAGGCTTCATTTGTAGTTGATGAATTATTATTTTCTAGAATTTCTTGAATATCTGAGTTGGATTCACTATATGTGGCTTTACTTTCTGTTGGTCTGGACCACTCGGCCTTATGATCTAAAGTAAAAAAAAAAAAAATATCTTTCCTGTCTCTTTCTAGGGATTCTTTGATTCCTGTCACTGGTCTTAAAAATGGGATTAACTGTGATTTCACTACCATGTCCTCTTTTCTCATAATTCAAATCCTACCAATAATTCTCCTGGAAAAACAGATTCTTCTACAACTATCACTGGAATGTGCAAATGTTCATTTGTATATAAGATGACTTCTAGTTCAACCTTACCTAATGTTTTTAACTGATTTCCAGTTACTCCTTGCAACGAGTAATGGATTGGTTCCAAGATTTTCACTCCTGGTTTCAACTGGTTTAAAACTCTACTAGTTATAACATTAACAACAGATCCCGTATCAATAAATATTTGAATAGGCTTATTGAACACTACCATCTAT
>NW_027467712.1:1270832-1285832 GCF_046742065.1 Oratosquilla oratoria
GTTGATATGGCGCCCAGCTATATGATTGTCAGCGAGTGTTTCAAATTGGTTTGGGTTGATAGAACAAGCCTTCGAAGTCCTTTTAACATGATATTTATCATTTCTTCTGAACATAAGCTATTTTTTTTTTTTTAGGTCGGTAAATAATAGTTGCTCCGGGAGATGGTAGTCAGACATTCGTATTGTGAGTAGAACGCATCAATGTTCATTTATTGATGCGTATTTCTACATTATTGCAATTGTTTGTTTTTAGTATAGATATAGCTGTGTAAAATATTGTCCTCCATGTCAACCTAAGAATTCTTTGAAAAGATTGGATGCAAATTGCTTCAAAAATCCATGTTCCGACTCATATATCAAAATGGGGACACGGAAAGTTTGGTAGACAAATATCCTGGTCTGGAGTCTAGGGTCTTGTTTCATAAAGACTTGCAATCTTATTAAAAAAAAAACAAAAACGTAACCTGAATTCTGTTGGTTATTTCACGATATTTTCTTTGCAGTCCGTGATATGATGCCTACTCGTATGTACTGTATATACCTGTGTGGCAACACGCCACTACTGCAGTGTCCCCTGAATGTATATAGCATTGTTTTAAATTAAATTACTAATCTTGGTCAAATCATTATATGTATCAATTATAATCAAAATTATATATTGCAAATATTGTCACATACAAGGATAGCCCTGACAATGTAAAAAGTATCTATATGTAACATTATTTGCATAACTTCTACAAAGTAATAAGATACTTTTTGTATATAATTTATGTCGTGGCGAACGAGAAATCCAATAACAAGTCCAGAAGAGATATGATATTTCATTTAATCCTTCTCTTACGGAAAATAACCTTATACCATGTTGTGGTAACTAACCACATCAATTGGTGACCTCTTGGAGTGAACCACAGCGCAGCTTTTACCTAGTGCACTGGGCAACCAGCGCCGCCAGCCCCAGCCGCCACCTGCCGCCTCCTGGAGTGGACCACAGTGCAGCTTCCGCGTAGTGAAGTGTACCAGTGACGTCAGCCCCAACCTCCGGCTGCCGTCCTGGCCGCCGCCTGCTGACGTGGAGCACCCCTGCAGCCCCAGCCGCAGCCATCGTGGACCTGCCCCGCTGCTGCACTCGACGTGGACTACCCCTGCTGCCCCAGCCGCCGGCCTCAGCCTCCGCCTGCCGCTTCTGCCGGAGTGGACTCCCAGCACCGCCAGCCCCAGCCTCCGCCTGCCACTCCTGCCGGAGTGGACCGCCGCAGCCCCAGGCGCTGTTCCTACCTCAGCGGACGTGGTTCCTATGCAAGTACCACCCACCACCCTCCCCAGCAACCTGCAACCCTATCTGCCGTCAATGCCTTTCGTGCACCACCTTTCCTAAGTCACGACCCGACTGTGTGGTCCAACATCCTGAAATGTAATTTCATGTCCTCGCGCATCTCTACTAGCCTCGCCAAATTCGGCAACGTCTGCTCCCTTCTCCCTCTGGACGTCCTTCTCCAATTTGGCTCCCATCTCTTCGGCTGTACCATCTTTTCTACGGTGGATCTTGTTCATGCCTTCCATCAGATCCCTGTCCACCACGTTGATATCCCGAAGATGGCCATTACCACCCCATTTGGCCTCTATGAGTAGGTCCGGATGCCCTTCGGCCCGAAAAATACAGCACAGACATTCCAGCGCTTCATCGACGAAGTTTTACGTTCCTTACCCTTCTGTTTCGCCTACATAGATGACCTCCTCATCGTCAGCCCTGATGAAGTCACCCACCGCCGTCACCTCAAAGAAGTACTCACCATCTAAGAGACCACGGAATCTAAACAAACGCCGCCAAGTCGAAATTTGTATTGACATCCGTAGATTTTCTCGGACACACTGTCTCCTCCACTGGCATTTCACCCCTGCGTCCCAAGTGTGATGCCAGCCACCCGTTCCCGAAGCCCTCCGCTCAGAGACAACTCAAGTAGTTCTTAGGTATGATAATTTTTTACAATCGCTTTATCCTTAAGTGTTCTCTCATTAGGCCTTGCAAGCGTGGTCAGTCCATAAAGCTCGCTTGGTGTCCTGAAGCCGACAAAGCTTTCGCTTCTGCGAAGACTGCGCTAGACACCGTCGCCACCCTCAGTTTCCTTGCCCCGGAGGTCATCATATCCATCGCCACTGACGCCTTCAATGACGGAATCAGCGCCGTCTTGCAACAAAACATCGACATTGCTTGGAAGCCGCTAGCCTTCTTTTCCAAGAAACTGAGCAAGACTGAGAAGAACTAGAGCGCATTCGACAGGGAGTTGCTTGCTGTCTCCCGGGAAGTCCAACGATTCAGGTATTTCCTTGAAGGTCGACAGTTCATCATCTTTACAGACCATAAACCCCTCACCCCCACTTTCCACGCGAACAAAGCCAGCTATACCCTTACTAAGCTCCGCCACTTACAGTACATTTCTCAGTTCTCCACAGATATTCGCTACGTACAAGGTACTGACTACGCACCCGCTGAGGCCCTCTCCAGAAGCATTCACGCAGTCTCTCCGCAGTCTCCTGTCATCGACTACGCCGCCATTGCAGCAGCACAGGCCAACTGCGACGACTTGCAGCGACTGTTGGACAACCCTTCCCTCAAGATGGAGAAAATTCAAATATCTGGCACAGACATCCGTCTGTATGCTGACGTCTCCACCGGCAACCTTCGCCCCTTTATCCCTACGTCATTCCGGCATCAACTCCTCCGCCACCTTCATGACCTTGCATATCCTGGCATCCGTGCATCCCAATGGATGTTGACCTCTAAGTTCATCTGGCCAAGCATCAACAAGGACGTCAGGCACTGGGCCCGCACCTGCCTTCAGTGCCAGGCTTCCAAGGTAACACGACACACATTCTCCCCACTAGCTCCTTTCCCACTTGTCTCTACCAGGTTCAGTCACATACACGTTGATATCTTTGGCCCACTCCCATACTCCAACGGCTACAAGTACGTGTTCACCTGTGTCGACCGTTTCACTCGTTGGCCAGAGGCAATTCCCTTTCCTGAAATCAACACCGACACCGTTGCACGAGCGTTCATCAACAACTGAGTTGCTCGCTTCAGTTTTCCGACCACTCTAACCTCGGACAGAGGCAGCCAGTTCGAGTCGACCCTCTGGAACAAGGTAATGGCCCTCCTTGGTATCCGCCGTTACCGTACTACCAGTTACCATCCCCAGGCCAACGGCATGGTAGAGCGTTTTCACCGCCAGCTCAAGGCCGCCCTCTACGCCCATGCTCTGGTCAGTGGCGCTGTTCCTTGTGTTCCTTGGTATCAGGACCTCCCTCAAGGTTGACATTGGCCACTCTCCTGCTGAACTCGTTTTCGGCACCACTCTCAGGCTTCCCGGATAATGCGTCGCTGATGTGCCTCACTCCAACTCCTGTACTCCACACGACTTCGCATTCCAACTGAAGGAGACCATGGCTAAGCTCCACCCCGTCCCGCCAAGCCACGTCAAGTCTTCTAGAACCTTCGTGAGCCAGGACCTTCTCCAGTGCACCCACGTCTTCGTCAGAACGGACGACGTCAGAAAAGCCCTTCAGCCTCCGTACGAAGGCCCCTTCGAAGACCGTGACAATACGGTGAAATGGAAAGCGTGCCCATTTCCATTGATCGGGTCAAACCGGCCAACCTTATTGACCCCACGGACACTCCCATCAACAGCACTCCCATTCCTACTCCTTCCAAGCGTCCCCGGCCCTCCAAGACTGTCTCGTTTCACCAGGAAGGGGAGGGAGTAATGTGGTAACACGCCATTACTGCAGTGTCCCTTAACCCATATAGCATGGTTTTAAATTAAATTACTAATCCTGGTCAAATCATTATATGTGTCAATTATAGTTAAAATTATATATTGTAAATATTATTGTCACATACAAGAATAGCCCTTATATTGTAAAAAGTATCTATATGTAACATTATTTGCATAGCTTGTACAAAGTGATAAAATATTTATTGTATATGATTTATGTCATGGCGGACGGGAAATCCAATAAGTCCAGAAGAGATATAAAATTTCATTTAATCCTTCTCTTAAGGACGATACCCGTTTACC
Organism: Oratosquilla oratoria; assembly: GCF_046742065.1. Classification (NCBI taxonomy): domain Eukaryota; kingdom Metazoa; phylum Arthropoda; class Malacostraca; order Stomatopoda; family Squillidae; genus Oratosquilla; species Oratosquilla oratoria. The sequence goes on from NW_027467712.1 coordinate 1,274,909, forward strand.
ATGATGTGGTAATAACCACATCACCTGTAAAATCAGTTCCAGAGAGCCGCTCATTTACAATCACCATAGGTTCGTGCAGTGCAACTTGATGGGTGGCTTTGGTAATGACTTATCATTTTCCTTGCATACACTTAAGGCCAGCTCGTGTGTGAGTCCCCGGTAAGAAGAGGTATTCTCAAAATGACTAGAATTAGAAGTGGACTGCAGTGAACTAATAGGGTCACATTGTATTCCCGGTACACTCAGAATGGGTTTTCAGAGCCCCGTTAGCCGTTGGCATAGCCTTCCTATATACACTTTGTATCCTTCTACAACACTTGAAGACCAAGGGCTAGTAGCACCTCCTTAGTGGTAGATGGAGGAAGATACGCTCACAGCTGAATAGAAATATAATTCAAGAAAAATAGAAAACTACGAGTGCGTTCTGAACTCATTAATGGGTAGATGTTACGATCACATATAAAGAAAAGTCTTTGAGGATAACTATAGAAATACTAATTATTTTCAGATTTTTAAAGGTAGTGGATCCCCCAATAATCAAACATAGTAATATTGTGGAAATCAGAAAAATATACTTATGTTTTGTGATTACTTTTTGGCGGTCTGTATATTGATACCTTTTAACTCCTAACTGAAACATCAAAGACTCAGAAATCTGTACCCGTTCAGAAATCAAGTTTCATCATTGATCAATGGAATTCCATGTGATAATGATATGTTATCTTACCCTCAAACCATTGGAAGGCATCAGAGAGTTTCTGTTATTTGGTTTGCAATATGAAATCCAAATCTGTGAATTGTGTTCGTGCCCAGGTCTTTGTACAGACGAGACGAGAAGACTCTCCCCTCCTGTGATGACGTATAGACGGTTTATCAAACGAGCTGTATGTCATGAAGTGATATGAGTAGGATACTAGCTCGCTGTCTCTATAATCATAATTTTATATCAATACATAAGGATGTTCACTGGCTAAACGGGTTAGAGCGTCGGTACTTGTGGTGGAGGTAGAGGTGACGGCAGTTCGAACCTTGCCCCTAGTGAATTGGACCCAGGGCATTGTCTTTTGAATTCCAGGCTACAAAGTACTCTGGAAGGGGCACCGTCCTAACCTCCTGATAGGGAGAGTTCGCGACACTAAACCGAATCATCAGTCACATAAGACGGGAAGTGTCGAAAAAAATTCCATTTATTGAGATAAAAACTTATCCTAAAATGCTTACATTACATGTAATACAGAAATATTTGACTAGTTAATGATGTTCATACTCTTTTTTTTTTTTTGAGCTTTGCAAAACAAAAACCTAAGAATGTTTCTAAGGGTAGAATGAACAATTATTTTGTCTAAATTAGACAAATTAGCTTGACCAAATTATTTTTCAGAATTAGAAAATTATGCTTCATTTATTTACTTATTTTATTCTATTTCGTTTATGTATGTATGTATGTATATATATATATATATATTTACATATATGTATATATATATATATACATATACATACACACAGATATATGTATATATATATATATATACATACATACATACATACATACATACATACATACATACATACATACATACATACATACATACATGCATACATACATACATACATACATACATACATACATACATACATACATACATACATACATACATACATACATACATACATACATACATAAATATATATATATGTATATATATATATATATATCTATCTATCTATATATATATATATATATATATATATATATGAATCTTCATCATCATGTATTTATAAGCATAAGTAATTCACTGTTTAAAACGTTTTACTATAGACACATTTGTACTTCGTTATTTGGGCGGGATTTCACTATTATCTACATTAGAATTTCATAACACTGTATTAATGAGGAAATAATTATAACAGGCGTCACATAAATAGTTTATTATCAAACAGAATAATTCTTATCTACAAAAAAATTATCAATCATTGTAAATTTGATAGTATATTTTACATTAAATTTGTAATTTTAATGCAACACTAAAGATGTGTTCAAATGGCATATCGTAAATTCTATTCATTCGTAACAATTCTCTATAGCTCATGATTTCAGGTGTGTGAAAGCTCCATTGTTTGGAAGCACACATTTTTCTTTATACTTTTGTATATAAACAGTTTCAGTCTTGTCTTGTACAGATGATAAAATAAAGTAAGAAATAGTTATAGAGCCTTCTTGAGGATGGGAAGACTGAGCATACCGATTAACTTTTCAAAATTAATTTGAACAGAAAAAGGTTAACAAGTTTCAATAACTGAGGAATTATTTAGCCTCCTAAGGATAGGAAAAAAAGTAGAGACGCTTTAAAAGGACGGAGTGTCTTCTTATGTAGATATAAGAAAAAAATGAGTGACGTCTTGCATAAATGTCTTTTCGAGAAGAACTAATGGTTATGTCCCCTGTTCCCAGTCTGCCTTAAGCACAGAAAAAAAAAATGGGTAAGGAAGGTAGGTAGTTTGTTACTGTCAACTAAGATTGGTAAGGAAAATTAGTAACATAACTATCTCCTTCGGAGTTCTGTACTAACTTTGGAAAAGACTGACGGATGACACTATCCTAACTTTGCGAGTATGGCTACATGCAATTCACTCAACTCTCTGTGAAGACTGTGCAGGTGCAATGAAGTTTCAGACTCACGTCATTTATGCATGAATAAATCATCAGTAAAATCGAAGTACTCCTTTACCATCTCTCGATCTCTCTACAGACGACAAGCTTCACGTTTCTCCCATGAAACCTGCAAATTATCAACTGTATTCCTGATTCATATAATTTTTTTTAAGTACTATTAACTTTAGGAGTTAATGGCTACTTCACTGATTTTGGCCTCTCAAACATAATAATAGGTGATATACAACCTCGAGTATATGTATACATATATATATATATATATATATACATATACATATATATACGTATACACATGTATGTATATATATGTATGTACATACATAAATACATACATATACCAAGGCTTTTTCCCCCTTATAAGGGAGGTAGCCAAAAAGGAAAAGGCATAAAATCATTCCCACCCATTCCATCCCTGAATATACTCCACACCCCTCCACCCTCCCTCTTATCTTAGCACCTCCTGGATGACGGGTCATCCCTGCACCTTGTCCACTGCCCTGGGTCAGAAGCAGTGTCGCAAGACACAGCACATCCACAGCAAGGCCGCTTCATTAAATCGGCGACCCCCCTCTCTCCGTTCCCCCATTGCATAAAAGGAGAAGACGGGGAGAAATCCCTTCGGGCTGCGTCAAATTTTGCTCACACCTACTACCTCACCACAAATTCCACCTCATGCAATCACAACATCATCCATATACAACCATTCTCCATTCACCACTATATTCTGTCCTCTCCCGTCCTTTCTCAACAGACATTCCCCTCTTCCCCAAAGCCCCCTTCACCCCATCCATCCACCTCATCCTAGGACGTCCCCTTATGTTCACTCCCTCCAAATCTGCCTTCCATACCTTTTTTACCAGTCTTTCTTCACTCATTCTTTCCATGTGTCCAAACCATCCCAATACTCTTTCATCAACCCTATCTCCCAACTCCCTTTCCACCCCTGTTTTCCTCCTCACCTCCTCATTTCTCACTCTATCTAGCCTCGTAACCCCCATCATACTTCTCAGGCACCTCCCTACCTTTTGTTCCTTTTCTCTTTCTCCATCTATCCTCCACTCTCAACTTACCCTCCACCAAAAAATTATCTGATATTCCCCCACCCTCTCACCTTAGCACATGTACATCCTTAACTCTTCCTATCATAATCCTATTTACCACTACATAATCCATTAACGCTCTATCTACCACTCTTCCATCCACCACCCTCTCCCATGTGTACTTATGGTTGACTCTCTTCCGAAACACTGTATTTGCTATCATCAACTCTCTAGACACATTTCCACCATCAACTCTCCACTACGATTCCTTCCTGGAACTCCACATTTCCCAACCACTCCATCAATTGGACCATTTCCAACCCTAGCATTCAGGTCTCCCAGTACTATTACATTGACATTTCTCCCTAAATCCTCTATGCACTCATATATATCCAAAAGGCCTCCCTTTCTTCTACATTCTTCTCACTGCCAGGCCCATATGCACTTACAAAGACCCACATCTTCTTTCCCATTTTCACCTTCATCCACATTATCCTTGAGGAAACCTCCTCCCACTACACGTTTACCCATCTCTTCACTTACTAGAATAGCCACCCCTTTTCTCCCTCGCCCTCTCTTCACTCCTGATAACCTCCCACTTACACTCCCAAACTTACACTCACCCTTCCCTTTCAACTTAGTTTCACTCAAAGCCAACGCATCCATCTTTCTTCTCACAAACATACTATCTATCTCCTTCCTTTTACTCTCATCTGTACCACATCCACGCACATACATACATACATAATGTGCGTGGATATATATATATATGTATATATATACATATATATATATATACATGTATACACACACACACACACACACACATACATAAAAACACACACACACACACACACACTCACACACACACACACACACACACACACACACACACACACACACACACACACACACACACACACACACACACACACACACACACACACACATGTATATATATATATATATATACATATATATATATATATATATATAATTTATATATAAAATATATATATATATATATATATATATATAATATATATATATATATATATAAGAGTCAGTTAGCGATATGGCGAGTGAATGTGTCACTGTGTTCAGCGCCGAAGAGGTACAATCTCTACTTAGTAGAATTGAAGCCTTGGAGGATGCTGTTAAGTGCCTTAAAGAGGAGAATCGAGTTCTCCGCTCGAAGGCCCATAATACGGAAGACAAAATTAGCGATGAGCATGGATGGAATACGGTGAGAAATAAGATGCGGAAAAGTGGAAAAAAGTCCTCACCAGCCCCACTGAATGCAAAAACTCGTTTCAAGTGCTGGCGAATCTGCAGGAAGAAGGAACTAATGAAATCCAAGAGAAGAAGGAAAGGGCAGACGCTGGATCCCTGCCCACAGGTAAGATTTTGGTAGTAGGAGACAGTCAAGTGAGGTATTTAGACAGGGTTTTCTGCGACAAAGATAGGAAACATAGGACGCAGGTGTGTTTCCCTGGCGCGGGCATAGGAGATGTTAGAGATAGGATTGAAGAGTGTCTAGTAGGGGAAGGTAAGGACCCAGTAGTTTGCTTAAGTGCCGGAGGAAATTATATAGGTAAGTTAGGGAGTGAGGAATTATTTGCGCGGTACCGGGATGCGCTAGACAAGATCAGAAATAGGGGAGGTGTTCCTGTAGTATGTGGAATCCTTCCGAGGCGTAGAGTTGGAGGCATGTGGCATTCCAGAGCTATTGCAATGAATTGCAGGCTGGCAAAACATTGTAAGGCCAATGGATGGACATTTATCGACAACTGGGACCGCTTTTATGGTAAGAATCACCTATACACAAGGGACGGAGTGCACTTGTCTCCCAGAGGATTTCGGCTCCTTGCTGAATCCCTTGAGCGAGAAGTAGGCATCGTACAGGGTTTTTTCGGGTAGATTATGTGGGAGTAGGGGGGGAGGTATCGGAATATAGTTTAGGCAATAGAAACAACTTAGAGGACTGCGTAAAAAATCACCAAAGCAGGTGGAGGGAAGATAAACTTAAAGTTTACTATACAAATAGCAGGAGCATAATTAACAAAATTTATTTGTTGCGAGGTAAAGCATGCGTAGAAAATTTCGATATTATAGCTATTACTGAATCCTGGATCAACATGGCTGATAAACATTTCCTTCCGGAAATCGAAATAGAAGGATATAAGTTTTTTCATAAGGATAGGGTCGGCAGGAATGGGGGCGGTGTAGCACTTTTCGTTAAAAATACATTAAACTGTATTATCAACAATTCGATTAAGGAAGAGGACTGTACGGAATCTATTTGGGTAGAGATTATAGGCAAGAATAAGAAAGTTATTATTGGCGTCTTGTATAGACCTCCTAACCTCAGCATTGAGGGAGATTCATGAAATTCACAGAGCGTCCCAGTACAAAAACGTTGTAATCATGGGAGATTTTAACTATAGAAACATTGACTGGGAAACTTTAATAGGAGATCATGAAGCGAAGAAATTCCTAGATGTGGTGCAGGATAATTTCCTAAAACAAATGATTACCGATCCTACGAGGGAACAAAATACCCTAGACTTAATTCTAACAAATAATGAGCACCAAATTAGCAGCGTAGTGGGAGATAGTCTAGGCTTTAGCGATCATCAAGAAATAAGATTTAATGTTATTTGGGAAAAAATAAAAAGTACGAATAACGTTCAAGTACCAGACTTCAGGAAAGCAAACTTTGACAATATAAAAACCTATTTGAAATTGAATACGAAAAGCCAGGCGGACGTTTCAGACATTCTTGATTCTCGTTGCGGGACTGGTAGTCAGGTGAGGGTCATGGAGGGTAATATGCATACCTTAGGTCAGGTCTGGGTCAAGGAGGGTAATACGCATACCTTAGGTCAGGTCAATTAGTGCGAGGGCCCAACAGTCAGGCCAGTAATATAAATGAAATGTATAACAATCTAACTGATCTAATTATTAATGCACAAAATACATTTATCCCCTAAAGTCAATACGGAAAAATAGTAATACTCCCAAATGGATGACGGACAGATTGAAACATGAGATTGGAATGAAAAGAGGACTTTACGTAAAAATTAAAAACGGGGAATCACACCTTAGATCAAGATGTAACGAAATGGCAAAGCTGGTTAAAAGGAATACACGTTCAGCGAAACATAATTATGAAATCAAGGTTGACAGTCAAGCAAAATCCAACCCAAAGGGTTTCTTTCACCTCTATAGAACAAAAAATAAAGAAAGAATAGGACCAATTAAAAACGATGAAAATGTCATGATTGAATCGGAAGAAAAAATGAGTGAGGAGTTTAACAATTATTTTTTATCGGTGTTTACTAATGAGAGGTTAGATAAAGTACCTGACTGCGATCCGATTTTCAGAGGGGATGAAGAAAGTCGTCTAACTAATATCAGCATTAGTAAAGAAGAAGTAGTCAAGCAGATTGAAAGACTTAAAGCTACAAAATCTCCGGGTCCAGACGAAATTTTTCCAAGAATGCTTAAAGAGTGTAAATTTGAAATCTGCGACCAGTTAACTGAAATATTAAAAAAAATCGGTAGACACGGGTTCTGTTCCAACTGCTTGGAGGCAGGCAAACGTTGTTCCTGTTTTTAAGAAGGGAGATAGATCGTCTATATGCAACTACAGGCCAATCAGTTTGACATCGGTTATAGGAAAAATGCTTGAATCAATAATAGTAAATAGACTCAGAGAACACATTGAAGGGCATAATTTAATTCGTGTTTCACAGCATGGTTTCTCCAAGGGTAAGTCATGTGTGACTAATCTTCTATCCTTTTACACTAAGGTATATAAGGCGTCAGACAACAATGCAAATTACGATGTTATTTACCTTGACTTTAGCAAAGCGTTCGACAAAGTGCCACACCAGAGACTACTAAATAAAATCAAAGCCCATGACATAGGAGGAAAAGTGTTAGAATGGATTAGAGCTTGGATTAGTAACAGAAAACAGCGGGTCACCATAAATGGAATAAAATCTAGGTGGGGCAATGTTACTAGTGGGGTCCCCCAGGGCTCGGTTTTGGGTCCCTTGTTGTTCATTATGTATATAAACGACTTAGACGAAGGGTTAAATAGTGATGTTAGTAAGTTTGCGGACGACACTAAAATAGGACGCCTAATTAGGTCAGGAGACGACGCCCAGATTCTGCAGGATGACCTTAATAAGCTGTTAAAATGGTCGGTGAAATGGCAAATGAACTTCAATATCTCTAAGTGTAGCGTGTTAAACGTAGGGCTACACAACCCCAAAAATAGATACAACTTAGATAACACGTTTTTAGAAAAATCTGAGTGCGAGAGGGACTTGGGAGTTCTGGTGAGTCCGGACCTTAAAACCAGGAAGCAGTGTATTAGCGCCAGAAATAAAGCTAACAGAGCATTAGGCTTCATTGCTAGGACGGTAACGAATAGAAGTGCAGAGGTAATTATTAAACTCTATCTAGCGATAGTTAGACCCATCCTTGACTATGCGGTACAGTTTTGGTCTCCGTCCTACAGAATGGACATAAATTCACTAGAATCAGTACAGAGAAGAATGACCAAAATGATACAAGGACTCGGAAATTTGCCTTACGAAGAGAGGCTTGGGCACCTAAACTTACACTCTCTGGAAAGACGCAGAGTACGGGGTGATCTAATAGAAGTGTTCAAGTAAATCAAAGGCACAAGGGTGATACAAGCAAGGTCATCATAATAAAACAACAGAGCAGGACTCGCAGTAATGGTTATAAACTGGACAAATTTAGATTTAAGAAGGAAATAGGCAAGAATTGGTTTACTAATAGGGTGGTCGATGAATGGAATAAACTTAGTAACCATGTAGTAAGCGCTGAAACTATCAGTTGTTATAAAAAACGATTAGACAACTTTATGGATGGGGATGACAGGTGGTGATGGATACGGAGCTGCCTAGTGTAGGCCTTATGGTCTTTTGCAGTCTCCTTCATTTCTTATGTTCTTATGTTATGTTCTTATATATTTATATATATATATATCTATATATATATATATATATATATATATATATATATACTGTATGTATACATATATATTTTATATATATATATATATTTATCTATCTATCTATCTATCTATATATATATATATATTCATATATATGTATATATATATATATATATATATATATTGTGTGTGTGTGTGTGTGTGTGTGTGTGTGTGTGTGTGTGTGTGTGTGTGTGTGTGTGTGTGTGTGTGTGTGTGTGTGTGTGTGTGTGTGTGTGTGTGTGTCTGTGTGTGTCTGTGTGTGTGTGTGTCTGTGTGTGTGTGTGTGTGTGTGTGTGTGTGTGTGTGTGTGTGTGTGTGTGTGTGTGTGTGTGTGTGTGTGTGTGTATACATATAATCGAGTGGTTACTTTTACTATTTTATTCTTGCTAATCCCAGATTTTGTACAACTTTCAGCAAACATCTCATTCCTAATCAGCCATTTGAAGTCCACCGCTAAACATTGGCTTCTCCAAATCTCTTGCGAAGTTTTATGCTCATACAAAGTCTGGTATCGTCATATGTTCTATTGAATCAATGATCTTTTTCTTATCAACAGAAGATAGTCAAAAAGGTAATTATGTCCTAATTTTTTTCGATTTGTTGATTAATTATCTGGAGACGGTGAATAGTAGAGCACCCTAAAGTCTGTCCGTTTTCTCTCCTGTTTTTCATCTATAACACTCATATTTTTCATGTTGTGTAATGCGCAAGTCCTAAATCTACTTGGGCAGTGGTTACTCATATACAATGATATACTACCCGTACCCACACAAGGCAGAGTTTGGCAACTATCACCTAACAGGAATGAACGTAAAAGCACTGTGTACTGTTCAATGTGAGCTGAATACCCAATAAAATCAATTCTTAGCACCAATTTATTTTTCAAAATTTACCCAGTTCGAAATCAGGGACGTGCCGATTAGTTGTGAGTCATATGATTGTGAGTGCGAGAAAGCTGATCACCGTCTCATTTTTCATGCAAGATCTGCTCGTTACTTGTAGTCTTGGAAAAAAAAGTCATCTCTTAATTGATTTTGCTTTTGTAGTCATTAAGCTCAACCACTAATGTCAAGGTATCACGTCCTCAGTATTGATCATGCTATCTTGAACCAAAACAAGTTCAAGCTAGCGCAAGGCGATTATATTTGCTTTAGAGAAATATTTCTAATATGAAGAAGCATATGTTTTTATACAAAGTACAGTTTGATAAAGCGTAGGATAAGGGTGGCGAAGAATGTAAAGGGTCTAAGAATAGGCTATGACAGGGAAGAGTTTGTAGTCAAAATAATCAATAAGATCCAAAATAAACGTGCCCGATAAGATAATACCTGAAGAATGAAGAATGGCTGTAGGCAAGCTATTCCTTTTACTCTCAGATAAGATTGCGCCTTCAGTGCGGGATCTTGATCCAAGCTAAATGTGATGGCCTGGCGTCGACAAGGTTTTCCTCTCGTTCAAGAGCGGTTAACGAATGGAATGATTTAGTAACCACGCAGTGAACGTTGTAACTATTGGTTGCTTTAAGAGAAAGTTAGATAACTTTATGGATGGAGATGATAGGTACTAATGGACATGGAAGTGCCTAGTGTAGGCCTTGGGGTCTCTTGCAGTCTCCTTCATTCTTATGTTCTTAAGAAAGCATTAGCCCCTTCAGCACGCTATGCTACCCTAATCTCGTGTCAACCACAACAAAATCAGTGGGCGTAACACTATAATTTGTTGTCAGCCAAAATAAAATTCATAGGTGTATAACCCTGTCCAGATGAAGTTCATATTTATCTAAATTTCGGTAATGAATTGAACAGACCATTTTTTGAATATCTTATTCAGGGAAGCCGAGGTTTACTTGCAACTTACAAAGGTCAGGTTAGGTTAGGTTAGGTTAGGTGTATAAAATTGTCCAAAGGAAGTCATGAGGATTGATTTTTTATCATTACTCAAGTATCAGCATTGAATTGAACATATGACTGTTGAATGATATATGCACGGGAGCCGAGTTTTACTTGTAACTTACAAAGGAAAATATGCTGATTGTAACGTAATGTTGACCTTTGAATTCTGAAATGGAGACGCACAAAAGACGAGTTATCAGTGTCTCGTGGACGTCATATGGGGTTGTTGATTCCCAATCTGACGAGGAGAGGACAGAACAGGTAAAGGATAATGAAT
>NW_027467712.1:1298332-1318332 GCF_046742065.1 Oratosquilla oratoria
ACTATTTCGAATGGTAGAGCGTCGGCACCTTCTGTAACAACCATGGGTGACCGTTTGATTGCCCGCCAGTACGAGAAGGCATTCCTTAGCCCGTTTGGGCCCTCTGCCCAAACGTGTATTGGTAGCATCACTCCATAGGAAATATGCCGGTCATGCAGCGAAAAAGGACATACCCAGGTGCCCTAGATTTAAGTACAAACACTTTGTTTCGATTTTCAATGACTACCTGTGTGGGTGAATATACCAACACATAAACGCAGCAATTCTAATACTGAGCGATAAAAGTCGTGTGATGGTGAATAAGTTATGAGGCAAATGCAACCACAGTGCCTAAATTGCAAGAGAAATCATGAATGAACATAAAAGGAAGATGAACATGTTGTAACTGAGAAAACACAAGTTAAAACAATTCCTGACAAAGACAAAAAATAAAAATTGACCAGAAATGCATTTACTACCAACTTCGAACGTATAAAACATTGAAAGACAATTTGGGATAAAAAAAAAAAAAAAAAGAACCGGGGAGGAATAGTGATAAAACATGGATCAGTCCGAAAGGAAGTCCATTTGCATTTCAAGCATGGAAGTGTGGAGAAATAGGGCACACGCCCGGAGCCTGCAGTTGCAGAGAAAACATAAAAACAGCAAATCTCTTTATTGGTACGCTCGAGTTGTACATATGCTCTGGTTACCACAAAGCGATTTTATTCTGATGAGAGAAATCTCATGTGCAGCGAAGGAATTAAAAATATTTCAGTGAACTTCGTCATGGCTATTCATGGCTTACGTATTTGTTCTGGTATCCTCCAATCTATTCTATTCAATCGAGGAAAAACCTACACAGCAAACAGATTAAACCATTAGAATCAAACCTTACCCTCATATTAACAGTGTAAACATTTGTTTTGGTAATCTCCAGATTTTATTCAACCAAAGACAACTTCCTGCACAGAGGCTTCAATTTATTTCATTAAACGCTTTCATTGGCAAGAAAAATACCCTTCATAGGGAAATCATTACAACAAATAAAATAATTTAAGATTTTGTCCAACAAAGGACCGGTTCCACCGTAGACAATTTGAGCCCAATTCTCAACATCGAGAATGGAAACCTAAGCTGGACGTGTTATGATTCAGAGGAGACCGTGAGGTAGCCCAGTGGATACCGTGACGAACTTATGAGCAGGTGGTCGTGTGTTCAATTCCTGGGAACCTCTACGGACTATGTCGTGTTGGTTTCTGACAGACCTGGCCAGGTGTGGAGGTGACCTAACATCGGAAAAAAGTGCTTGTTGTAACTGACAAGGCTTTGCTCTGGAGGAAATTTTTCACTTCCCAGTGCGTGGGAATGGGATGGTAAGTAACGGTGAGTTCTCCAGCGTTTTCACAAATAACAGTGCTCCCTCCTCTTGATAAAGGATCGGGACTGGTTACCTGGCCCTCATTATGACTGTGGAATTAATTATATGTATGTGGAAATAACTGAAGTTATATTCAATCAGTGCAATATAGTACGGTTCGGAATATTAAGATTCTTTTAGATAAACACCTAAGCAACATGGTGTATTCCCTGCAAACTGATTCACTTGTTTATTAATTTCTTTGTTTAACTTTCTATTCTAAGTATCCAGCCTAATTATGGATCAAAAGGTTCTTTATAATTTTTTGTATTCGCTATGCAAAAAACAGGATATTAGTAAGGAAGTTCTAAGATAAATAAAGTATATAAACTATTCAAAAAGTACAATTCTTGATAGATTATTAGCTGAGACATCAAGTATTTACATTAGCTCCCCTTTCTCACCAGGAATACAACACAATTGTCAAAGTTATAATGCAAAGCCTCGTTGCAACTTTGGTTGCCTGTATTGCCATAGTAATCAAGGAAAATACAATATTTATGTGTAGGACATGAATGACTTGTATCTCTGGATAGGTGAGAAGACAAGAAAGAGGTCTGTGTAAAATCGAGGAAAAGGTAGATTTAATACGTATATGGGGCATTGATATATGAAGATTATCCAATTCATACGTAGAGTTTTTCTAATCTAAACAGAATCTCTTGTTATATTTTCTTTTATTAAGTTAATCCCCTTAATCTCTTCACGTGTCCATACCAGATCAGCAGAACTTTATTCATTTTGTTGCTATAAAACTTTTCCTCTCTTCTCAAATTACAGCTCATACACACCCCATCATTTACACACGCGCACGTACACACCCACGCACGCACACACGCGCGCACATGCACACAAACACGCACACAGGTACACACACACACACACACACACACACACACACACACACACACACACACACACACACACACACACACACACACACACACACACACACACACACACACACACACACACACATACACACACACACACACACACACGCACGCACGCACGCACACACACACACGCACACACACGCACACACACACACACACACACATACAGACACACACACACACACACACACACACACACACACACACACACACACACACACACACACACACACACACACATATACACAGTCATGTATGTAAATATATGACATACATATTTCTACACGTACTCACACATTCACTTTTTTTTTGCCAACACATACAAATAAGAGCATCAAAGCTATCCACTAAAACTCTCAACCTTGCGCCCTGGACTTCAAAGGGGCCTCTTATAACTTTTCCAGTCGCCGGGCGGAGAACCGAAACGTTAAGCTTCACCAATACATCAGGTAATACAAACAAGCGAAAGAGATGTCCATTGCAGCCAGTTATAAGAAATAGTTATTGAATGATAAAAATTAATGTAATGGAAAAATAACGCTGGGGATTGGGAAGAGGAGTGAGAGAGTATTGAGATGAATGTGAAATTAAAATAATGGTAAGATAAATGAAGCTGACGTACAAATGACCTAAAACGAAATACGAAAATTATGTGAACGGTGGATACAATGCTGCTATTCCCGTTGCGGGGACAGCAACAACAATTACAGTGGTAGTAATAATAACGACAACGACACAATCCGGAACAAGGACAAGATCAAGGGAAGGACAAGGTCCGAGAACAGAAACCGAACCCGGAGCCAAGACCCTGGCAGTGGCTGTGACAATAGCCATAACGCTGACAATGACATTGATCATGGCGGTGGCAATGACAACGAGAGCAACATTAACAACAACAATATGATGAGAGAGGGAGATAGGAAGGGAGAGAGACAGAGGGAGAGACAGGGAGAGAGAGAGAGAGAGAGAGAGAGAGAGAGAGAGAGAGAGAGAGAGAGAGAGAGAGAGAGAGAGAGAGAGAGAGAGAGAGAGAGAGAGAGAGAGAGAGAGAGAGAGAGAGAGAGAGAGAGAGTAGGGGGAGAGGGAAAAAGAGAGAGGGGGAGAGAGGGGAAGAGAAAGACAAGGATAGAGTAGACAGACAGACAGACAGACAGACAGACAGACAGACAGACAGACAGACAGACAGACAGACAGACAGACAGACAGACAGACATGCATACAGACAGACAGACAGACAGACAGACAGACAGACAGACAGACAGACAGACAGACAGACAGACAGACAGACAGACAGACAGACAGGCAGGCAAGCGAAGGTACGTGGAATCTAATAACAGTGTATTCAGCCTTCTCATACCAAACGGACCTTTTTCGTTTAATTCTTGTCAACAGGGGTCATTCATCTCTGTGTCATTCTTTGGATAAGGAGGATATCAAACCCATTTCGATATACAGAATAACATGTATTCCTCGACATTGAGAAGATTAACATTAAGCAATCCGGGAGAAACTCAGTCTTCAACTTATCGGAAAAGGAAAATCTGATTAACACATCTGAGCATTTTATAACCTCTACCTTTGTTCCAGTTGCTAACAGACGATTTAATTCATGAGAGAAAATCCTTTTTCGCAAGAAAAGAAACGCAAAAGGTCTATAACAGTAATATTGGATATGTTGAGAATAATGGCTACAAATACGATACATACCGGAACGTAAAGGTATCACCCCAGGGTCGTTGAAAGGAGGATGTATTCTGTGGTCTAACGCCGCAATAGGTTGTTACAAATTGCCCCCATCATGTCAAGAGAACCAATGTGGGCCATCCTGACAAACCGCAATGCACGTGACGACTGTAACGATGTCAAATCACGTGAGACACGCGTTCGTCCAAATGATGACACGCAGCCGCCGTAATCGATCTTACGTTCTGGTAGGATTTGACAGAAATGGACGTATTTGCCCGTGACTGTGGAGGGGTATCTCTCAGTATGATAAAACATACGGGCGGTGACCAGAGGGCAAGGCTTACATCATAGTGAACAAGTTGTTTGAGACATTTAACACATTTCAAATTTCTCCCTGTCTTCTCTTCTGCATGAGGGGACGGAGAGGTGGGGGGATGCCGATTTAATGAAGCGGCCTTGCTGTGGATGTGCTGTGTCTTACGATACTGCTTCTGACCCAGGGCAGTGAACAAGATGCAGGTATGACCCGTCATCCAGGAGGTGCTAAGATAAGAGGGAGGGAAGAGGATAGAGGGGAGTGGAGTATGTAGGGGATGGAATGGGTGGGAGTGGTGTCTATGCCTTTGTTTTTTGGCTATCTCCCGTGTACGGGGAAAAAAGCCTCTGATATAGGTATGTATGTATGTATGTATGTATGTATGTATGTATGTATGTATGTATGTATGTATGTATGTATGTATGTATGTAAGTATGTATGCAATAAAAACACTAGGAGCGTGTGTTCACAAATGCATAAGTAACCACTAGGAAAAGTAAACTTTTCCTAGTGGTTACTTACGCATATGTATGTATGCATGTATGTATGCATGTATGTATGTATGTATGTATGTATGTATGTATGTATGTATGTATGTATGTATGTATGTATGTATGTATGTATGTATGTATGTATGTATGTATGTATGTATGTATGTATGTATGTATATATGTATGTATGTATGCATATATGTATGTAAATTTTTGGCAGGGGAGAGCTAACCCTCTCCTGAATGAACTTGAATGTTGACATCAAATAGAAATTTCTAATAGTTTATATTATGATGATGAATCAATTTAACGTTGCAATCCCCCCATATCAGGAGGCTTGGACAGTATCCCTTACGATGGACCTTGTATCGTGGAATTTAATAAACTATGTCCTTGGTCCAGCTCGTTTGCGACAAAGTTAAAACTGTCGTCATCCCTACCCCCGCCGCTAGTACCGACGCTTTAACCTGCACTATACAAACAGTATCAGCCCTTTTGCTACTACAATTCTGGATACTATCATATATATATATATATATATATATATATATATATATATATATATATATATATATATATACATATATATATATATATATATATATGTGTATGTATATTTGTTCATATATATATATACATATGTATATATATATATTTATATATATGTATGTATACATATATATATGTATATATATATAACTATATACATATATATGTGTATGTGTGTGTATTTAAATATCTATATATATATATATATATATATATATATATGTACACATATGTATTTATTTATTAATTTACTTATCTATTAATTTATTTATGTATTTGTATATATATATATATATATATATATATATATATATATATATATATATATATATATATATATATATATCCCCAAAAAAGAAAGTTCCTGCGGTTGTTGTCAGAAACATTCTCGAAGAAAATTACTGAACAAAGTGATGATACGATCCTGGTTGAATAGAAAACAAGTGGTAATGAAAATTTCTGGGTAATGCTTTATGAAAAAGCACAATGAAAAATACAGTGAACTAACAGGTAAAAGATGTAACACAAGTAAGAGTTGAAATAAACTATAATGAGTTATTTATGAAAAGAAATATGCCGACAGGATACCTTTTGGTCCATAACAAGGTTGGATGTAAAATTAAATAAATAAACATATTATTAAATACATGAATAATTGAATAAATAAATAAATGAATAAATGAATAATTAAATGAATAAATAGATGAATATATAAATTAATAAATAGATAAGTAAATGAATAAATAAATAAATAAATAATAAATAAATAAATAAATAAACAAATAAATAAATAAATAGATAAGTAGATAAATCAATAATGAATAAATAGATAAATAAATAAATAAATAAATAAGCTTAAGTCTTTACCCAAGCAGACGAAATGGTTGGTAGATTTGGTTCTGTCCACTTCTATGTTAAATTTACTGTGTGTCAGCTTTGGGCCATCAAATGATGTACGATTCGTATTTAATGTGTATATATATTTATATTTGATGCTCTCAATTTCTTTTATCTATTTTCTATCTAATCTATTGACAAAAAAATATTATTGCTAACACAAACGAGAGGGAAAGTATTTTGAGATTAAAAAGAAAAAATCTACAACTTGGATGTCAACAAATGTGTTCCAAAGTTGTCTGAAAAAAATGGTTAAAAGATTGTCACAGGAAACCTGACATATGACACAGAAAATGTGGAAATAAAAAGAAAACAAAATTCGTTCGTGTAAAGATTGTCCTTTCCTTCAACCCAAGTCACAAATTATGCCCAAGCAACGAGGCTGCCAACCCTAACATCCAAGACAACATCTTTCAGTCAATGTATTTTGTATGAACACTTCGCTCAGAGGACCTCTCTCATACCAGGTGGTACTGTTTCCATTCTGACAACCACCATTCATGTTTGTATCTTTTACAAAACCGTGCGATTTCATGGAGAATTATATTGATCTGATGTTTGGTCTATACTTTGGGACAGATAATCCAAGATGACTGATAATGCCAAGAGCTGATTGGCATTAAGAAGTTGGTTCCACTGGGATTTTGTTTGAGAAAACGGTGTGGAATGGCGTTAGTGTGTCTGTTGAGGCTGGATCGACTCATCAGGTATGTGGAAGTCTTCCCTAATCGTTGGCAGGAGTAGCTTAAACTGCGTAACTAGTTTTAGAATTAATTTTTTATTGGCCCGTCCGCCATGACATACATATTACATTGTAAATAATTAAAGCTATGAACAAAGTATGCAAATAAATATAGATATAAATATATTGAACAATACAACAGTGATCCTCGTACTATATATAATTTTTGCAACATACTGTATAATTTAAAAGGCATGTATAATAAATTGATGCAGAATAATAATTTTACAAACAGTATGACGTGTACGCTTCGGGGACACTAGCAGTGGTAGCGTGCTGCTACATAACCCCCCTCCGAGTTATTGTTGAAATGAGACAGTCTTGGAGGTTCGGGGCTGCCTGGAAGGAGTGGGAATGGGAGTGGTGTTGACGGGAGTGTCCGTGGGGTCGAAAAGGTAGGCCGGTTTGACGCGATCGATGGAGACGTGGTCACGCTTTCCGTTGCGTTTGATCGTGACCGTCTTTCTGGTGCGTCGTAGGACTTCGAAAGGGCCTTCGTACGGAGGTTGGAGGGCTTTTCTTACGGCGTCCGTCCTGACGAAGACGTGGGTGCACTGGAGTAGGTCCTGGCTCACGAAGGTTTTAGTAGACTTGGCGTGGCGTGGCGGGACGGGGTGGAGGTTGGCCATGGTCTCCTTCAGCTGGAAGGCGAAGTCGTGTGGAGTACAGGAGGTGGAAGGAGGCACGTCTGCGACAAACTCTCCAGGAAGCTTGAGGGTGGTGCCGAAAACGAGTTCAGCAGGAGAGTGGCCAATGTCAAGCTTGAGTGAGGTTCTGATTCCAAGGAGCACAAGGGACAGGGCCACTGACCAGAGCTCATTGTTGAGGGCATGGGCGTAGAGGGCGGCCTTCAGCTGGCGGTGAAAGCGCTCTACCATGCCGTTGGCCTGAGGATGGTAACTGGCAGTGCGGTAACGGCGGATACCAAGGATGGCCATTACCTTGCTCCAGAGGGTCGACTCGAACTGGCTGCCTCTGTCGGAGGTGAGGTTGGTCGGGACACCGAAGCGAGCAACCCAGTTGTCGACGAACGCTCGTGCAACGGTGTCAGTGTTGATGTCGGGAAGTGGAATCGCCTCTGGCCAGCGAGTGAAGCGGTCGACACAGGTAAACACGTACTTGAAGCCGTTGGAGTATGGGAGGGGGCCGACGATATCGACGTGTACGTGGCTGAATCTGGCAGAGACGAGCGGGAAAGAAGTTAGTGGAGAAAACGTGTGTCTCGTTACCTTGGAAGCCTGGCACTGGAGGCAGGTGCGGGCCCAGTGTCTGACATCCTTGTTAATACTTGGCCAGATGAATTTGGACGTCAATATCCGTTGGGATGCACGGATGCCAGGATGTGCAAGGTCATGAAGGTGGCGGAAGAGTTGATGGCGGAATGACGGAGGTAGGAAGGGGCGAAGGTTGTCGGTGGAGACGTCAGCATACAGATGGATGTCTGTGCCAGGTACTTGAATCTTCTCCATCCTGAGGGAAGGGTTGTCCAACAGACGCTGCAAGTCGTCGCAGTTGGCCTGTGCAGCTGCAATGGCGGCGTAGTCGATGACAGGAGACTGCGTTGAGACTGCGTGAATGTTTCTGGAGAGGGCGTCAGCGGGTGCGTTCTTGGAACCTTGTACGTATCTTATGTCTGTGGAGAACTGAGAAATGTACTGTAAGTGGCGGAGCTGTGTAGGTGTGTAGCTGGCTTTGTTAGCGTGGAAGGTGGTAGTGAGGGGTTTGTGGTCAGTGAAGATGACGAACTGTCGACCTTCTAGGAAATATCTGAAACGTTGGACAGCTCTGTAGACAGCAAGCAATTCCCTGTCGAATGTGCTGTAGTTCTTCTCAGCGTTGCTCAGTTTCTTGGAGAAGAAGGCGAGCGGCTTCCAAGCATTGTCGACGAATTGCTGCAAGACGGCGCCGATTCCGTCGTTGGAGGCGTCAGTAGCGATGGATGTGAGGGCCTCCGGGGCAGGGAAACTGAGGGTGGCGACGGTGTCTAGGGCAGTCTTCGCAGAAGCGAAAGCTTTGTCGGCTTCAGGACACCAATCGAGCTTGATAGACTGACC
Source organism: Oratosquilla oratoria (assembly GCF_046742065.1). Classification (NCBI taxonomy): domain Eukaryota; kingdom Metazoa; phylum Arthropoda; class Malacostraca; order Stomatopoda; family Squillidae; genus Oratosquilla; species Oratosquilla oratoria. The sequence continues at coordinate 1,307,363 of NW_027467712.1, forward strand.
ACGCTTGCAAGGTCTAATGAGGGAATATAAAGGTTGCAACATGAGGGAACACTTAGGAATGAAGCGATTGTAAAAGTTAAGCATTCCTAGGAACTGCTTGAGTTGTCTCTGTGTGGAGGGCTTCGGGAACTGGCGGATGGCATCACACTTGGTACTCAGAGGTGAAATACCAGTGGAGGAGACAGTGTGTCCAAGGAAGTCTACGGAGGTCAATCCAAAGTTCGACTTGGCGGCGTTGATTTGGATGCCGTAGTCACGTAGACGGGTGAGGACTTCTTCGAGGTGACGGCGGTGGGTGGCTTCATCAGGGCTGGCGATGAGGAGGTCGTCTATGTAGGCGAAACAGAAGGGTAAGCCACGAAGGACTTCGTCAATGAAGCGCTGGAACGTTTGTGCTGCGTTTTTCAAGCCGAAGGGCATCCGGACGTACTCGTAGAGACCAAACGGGGTGGTAATGGCCGTCTTCGGGATGTCATCGGGGTGTACAGGGATCTGGTGGAAAGCTTGAACCAGATCCACTGTAGAGAAGATGGTGCAGCCGAAGAGTTGGGAACCAAACTCTTGAATGTTGGGGATTGGGTAACGGTCGAAGACAGTCTGAGAGTTTAGGGCACGATAGTCACCGCATGGTCGTAAGTCGCCGCTCTTCTTAGTGACGACGTGTAGCGCCGAAGACCAGTTGCTCTTGCTGGGTCGTATTATCCCTTGACGCATGAGGGATTCGAACTCGGCCTTGACGACGCGTTGCCGTTCGGGTGCTAGACGTCGTGGCTTGGCGTGGGTTGGGCGACCAGAAGTGACAATGCGATGTTCGACGTGGTGACGTATCGGCGGCGTGCATTTATGTGGCTGGGTGAGGGTGGGGAATTGTTGAAGGAGAGAAGCAAAAGGTGTACCGGGACTGATGACGGAGATGTTGGTACTGACGCCAGGACGAGTGTGGCCGTAGGACGTGAGGCGCGTGGAGACATCGTAAAGGCGACGGCGCTGAATGTCCACGAGAAGGCCATAATGGTTCAGGAAATCGGCTCCGATGATGGGTTGAGGGACGTCGGCGACGTAGAAGGTCCACTCGAAGGAGCGACGGAGGTTGAGGGAGAGGGTTAAGGTGGATTTCCTGTAGACGGCGATTTTAGTGTTGTTGGCAGCGTAGAGGGACGTGATTGGGGGTAACGTCTTCGAACTGGCAGAAGCTGGCAGTATGCTCACTGCAGCACCGGTGTCGATGAGGAAGAGGTGACGTGTTAAAGGATCTTGTATGTACAGGAGTTGTGAAGAGGAGGGGCGAACATTATGCACAGCTGAGGTTCGCCGTTTGGGGTTGAGAGTGGGGGACTGGGGGAAGGCGCAGGGATGGTTACATTTGCGCGCCTTAGAGCCGAACTGGGCGTGATAGTAGCATACCGCTGAGTTGCGTTCCGTACTTTTAGATCTCGGTCTTGATCGGGAACGTGAACTGCGTGTGAAGTTAAGGCGGTCTGTTGCCTGAACCTGTCCCTTCAGCTCACTAACTTGAAGGGTGAGTTGAGTCACCATATCGACGAGACGCTCGCGAAGGGGGTCTGTGTTGACGTGAGAGACTGAGGGCGAGGACAGAGTTGCGACGAGCTCGTTGGCATGTTCCTCTACGGGAAGCTGGTCCATGATGGTAGAGACGTCGGTTCAGCGGCGGCGGCGGGGACTGGCAGACTGGGACTGCAGGCAGCGGCAAGTGGAGGCTAGAGTCCGTTCTGACGGAGATGGCAAGCGGCGTCAACTGCGGGTGGAGCAGCCAGTGGCGTCGGAAATCCACTCAAAGATGCAGGCGGCGAGTCCACACCAGGCAGGAGTTCGCGTTCCACTCTCAGGAGCGCGACTGGGCAGGCAGTCCACTCCACGGGGCGAGGTAGGCGGCGAAGAGTCCACAGCAGGCAGGGGGTGCGGTAGGTCCACAGCAGGCAGGGGGTGCGGTAGGTCCACAGCAGGCAGGGGGTGCGGTAGATCCACACCAGGCCAGGGGGGTGAGGCCGGTCTGCTCCACTGGGCAGGGCTGGACCGGAGGCGGTGAGTAGAACGGTCCAGCGGGCAGGGCCGGGTCGGCGGCGGTGTCTGCTGCGTCGGGTATGGTGGTAGGCGTCTGCGTCGGCGTCTGCTGCTGAAGTTCGCACTCCGGGAGGTCACCAATTGATGAGGCTGGATCGACTCATCAGGAATGTAGTAATCCTCCCTATTCGTTGTCAGGAGTAGCTTAAACTTCGTGACTAGCTTAAGAATTAATTTATATTGGCCCGTCCGCCATGACATACATATTACATTGTAAATAATTAAAGCTATGAACAAAGTATGCAAATAAATATAGATATAAATATATTGAACAATACAACAGTGATCCTCGTACTATATATAATTTTTGCAACATACTGTATAATTTAAAAGGCATGTATAATAAATTGATGCAGAATAATAATTTTACAAACAGTATGACGTGTACGCTTCGGGGACACTAGCAGTGGTAGCGTGCTGCTACATGTAACAAGATGACGTGCCATTCAGCATATAGCTTTCTCGCCAGTGAGGATGGCAATTTGGCACTTTCTCTGTAGTGTGTTTACATATAAACTCGATTAATGCCCCCGTATCGAAATGCACTTTCTTTTTATTACAGCTCCTTTCCAAGCTATTTCATTCATTGTGGCCCTTCGATTATGAAGGATGTAATGAACATAAATCCGTAATTTTGCAACATTTCTCTTCAACCGATTAATGTTTGTATTTTTTGCTTTGACTAAATAAAAATAATTCTATTCAACTGGCTGATGGAGACACACGGTAGTTTTATCTTGCTCTTATCAAGACTGTCAATAATGAACGCTAGTGAAAGGAGTTCAAGTCAAACACACGCCATTGATTGAGTACCGTTTTGCCTACATTCAACACTTAAAAGAGATCGTCTGGCAAATGCCAGATGAAAACAAATCGATCTTCATTAAGTAAGCTCAGATACATCACACAAACACACACACACGCAAACATATATATATATATATATATATATATATATATATATATATATGTATATATATATATATGTATATATGTATATATATGTATATACATACATATATATATATATGTATATATGTATATTATATATACATATATGTATATATATATATATATATATATATACATATTATCAGTTGAGGCATTTATATATTATATAAATTCATCATAACTAACATTTGTAATCAGGTTTTAAGTGACCAAAAGTAATTTGTTAATTTTTGTTGTTCTCTAAGATTTATTCTTTTTCATTTGTGACTTTTTGTGCATTGCCAGTTCCTTTACTAGTGTTTAGCCTCTTGCCTTATGTATCTTATTCCATTAATAACACAGGGGAACACTTTTTCAGTAACTTTGAGTTGCATTGGATATTTCTACGGATTTAGAAAGAGTTTTAGGCGCTGATTTCAAATCTGAAATTAGTTTTTCTCTACAAGCTCTAGTTTGTATGCAATTTGAGGTTAATGAAATTGTACATATGTGAACTTGCGTAAACCATGTATAAGCATTTTAACGTCCATATATATAGATAACTTCTAATATTTTGATCATTCTTCTTTTGTTTCAGTTCAAAAAAGGCTTCCAGAATGAGACATAAATTAATAAACAAGCCTGATGCCTTCTGCTACATATGTGGATGCTACACACTCAATCGTCAGAGACGTAACATATCCTCGTTCGTCAAGCGTGCCTACAAGGCATATTTTGAAGTTCATCTTGGTGATCAAGACAAGCAATGGGCTCCTCATGTTGTGTGCCACAATTGTGAGGAAATGCTTCGAGACTGGACCAAAGGAAAACGCAAAGGTCTGCCTTTTGGAGTTCCAATGATTTGGCGCGAACCCACCAACCATGTAACTGACTGTTATTTCTGCATGGTAAACACAACGGGTGTTGGGAAGTAAAAACCGACATAAGATTACGTATCCGAACATTCTCTCAGCTATTCGGCCTGTTCCGCACTCTGAAGAAGTACCTGTTCCAGTTTTCAAAGGCTTGCCTTCATTGGACGATAAAGACATTGGACATGATACAAGCCAGCAAGACAGTTGTGACAGTGAATTGTCAGAAAAGTGTTCACAATCGGAGGACTGTTCTTCAGACACTGAACCTTTCCCCGTCCCTAAGCCTCTTCCCTAGGCTGAACTGAATGATTTAGTGCGGGATTTAGGTCTTTCAAAGAAAGCAGCAGAGCTTTTGGCATCAAGATTACAAGGCAGAAATCTTGTTGATCACTCTGTTAAAGTATCATATTTCAGAAAGCGTGACCAGCTTTTTGTGACCTTCTTTTCAAAAGACAGACAGTTTGTTTACTGCCATGACATCCCAGGGCTTCTCAAAGAACTGGGTGTACCTTACTATAGTCCTGCTGAATGGAGACTCTTTTTAGACAGTTCAAAACGCAGTCTAAAGTGTGTTCTTTTACATAATGGCAATGTTTATGGATCAGTACCTGTCGGTCACTCAGTGCATTTGCGGGAAGACTATGATGATATGAGAATGGTCATGGACTTATTAAAGTATCATGAGCACAATTGGATAATTTGTGTAGACTTAAAGATGGTCAACTTTCTTCTTGGACAACAGAAAGGTTTCACCAAGTTTCCATGTTTCCTCTGTATGTGGGACAGCCGAGCACGAGACAGACATTGGGTCCAGAAGGACTGGCCTATTCGTGACACCCTTGAAGCAGGCATGCCAAATATCATACAAGACCCAATTGTAAACAGAGATAAGATCATCTTTCCTCCTCTTCACATCAAATTAGGTTTGATGAAACAATTTGTCAAGACACTGGAAACCGAAGGTGAATGTTTCCAACACATCATCACAGCTTTACCAGGGTTATCATTTGAGAAGATCAAAGCAGGCGTGTTTTGATGGCCCACAGATTCGAACCCTAATTCGTGATGATCAGTTTGTTGCTAAGATGACCGCTTTAGAAAGGGCAGCATGATTATCCTTTGTGGCAGTCGTTCAGAACTTCCTTGGAAACAATAAGGCGGAGAACTACAGTGAACTTGTGAACAGAATGCTCCTCGCTTTTCGTGATCTCGGGTGCAACATGAGCATCAAGCTTCATTTTTTGAACAGCCACCTTGATCAGTTCCCTGACAGCCTGGGGGCTGTGAGTGACGAACAAGGAGAACGATTCCACCAAGACCTAAAGATCATGGAAGAACGCTACCAAGGGCGCTGGGACAAAAGTATGATGGCTGACTACTGCTGGAGCATTAAACGAAATTGCCCAGATGAAATGTACAAACGCAAAAGTTACAAACACAAATTCCTGCCTGAAAAAAATACACAAAGAAATTGATAAGCTTCCATCAGCTGTGGTGATGTTCTGAAGGATGCTAATCTAACTTTGGGATAGATGTTCTGTTAATGTTCTGTTTCTTTTGCCTTAATAAATGTACAGAAATGGCTTTCATACTGTTTTAAGATTCAAGTGAACAAAAGAATTGTGGCTGATATTGCAATTTCCTATAATAACGAAAATTTAAAAAATAAATAAAAATGTCAAATTGCATAAAATCTGTAGCTTGCAGACAAAACCCGACTTCAGATTTGAAATCAGCACACTCAAGTTGACTATAGAAAAGTCTTTTTTTAAATGCAACAAAATAAGTGTTCCCCAGTGTAATTTCATCTGAAGATGTGAATAATACTAAACCGCTTAGGAATTACTGTTTCTTTCCGATTTCCTTTGTGTTTACCAGCAAAAAGTTTTATTGGTTCAGGTGTTTTTTTAGTGATCATAATGAATATATATATATATATATATATATATATACATATATATATATATATATACATATGTATATATGCACATATATATATATATATACATATATATACATATGTATATATGCACATATATATATATATGTATACATATATACATGTATACATATATATAGGTATATATATATGTATATATAAATATATATACATGTATATATATATCTTTATATGTATATGTATATATATATATATATATATATATATATATATAGAGAGAGAGAGAGAGAGAGAGAGAGAGAGAGAGAGAGAGAGAGAGAGAGAGAGATTGAAATGGGAGAAGCGTAAACCCCAGACTCAAAGTGGGAAGTTTAACGTCTTCAGGGGTGTGAAAATGTACAGTATTCAAATGAGCTATTATGCTGTTCTTGGTTGGAATTGGGAGAGGTATTCCGCACTGCCGAAGCGGTCAGGGTCCCCCCTCCTCTTATAGTCGCTCCGATTTCCGGACGACTGGACCACCTTACATACCCAATTGTGCATACATTTATTTTACAAAGAATAAATGAAATACAATAAAACTAAATACAATAAAGTAAAATAAAATACAATACAATAAAATGCAGTAAAATAAAATGTAATAGAATAAAATCAAAATAAAATGCCACTTGTGCAACAATTGAAAGTGCACTACGCACTTGCACGCAAAGTAAACAAATATAATAAAATAAAATGCAACAAAGTTAAATAAAACACAAAAAATAATGCAATAGAATAAAATAAAATGAAATAAAATGCCACTTATGCGACAATTGAAAGTGCACTACGCACTTACAGGCAAAGGAAATAAATTAAAAACTTGATCACCCACACTGACTTTTGTTCAATTTGTCCTCTCGCTCACGTAGTTGGAATGAGGCCACTTTATGTTACGCCTGTCTATGTGTTTTTATCTCCCAGGTATATTGGGTTTAAATTTATGCACCTATTTACGCTAACTTCTTTTGTCGTCCATGCTTCTAAGAATAGTCTCCTTTTCTTTGAGTTGTCTCTATGTACCACTGTGGCTCCTTCCCTGTCAATGTTGTGTTGTGATTTGTTAATGTGTTTATAGAGTGCTGAGGCTGCATCTTTCCGTTTAACTGCCCGCTTGTGTTCTTCAATTCTAGTTGCGATTTTCTTCTGTGTTTCTTCTATGTAATCTGCATCACAATCCAAGCAGCCAATGCGGTACACTACACCCGCCTGCTGGGTGGGTGCTTCTGTGTCCTTGACACATACACACACACACACACACACACACACACACACACACACACACACACACACACACACACACACACACACACACACACACACACACACACACACACACACACACACACACACACACACACACACACACACACACACACACACACACACACACACACACGCACACACACACACACACACACACACACACACACACACACACACACACACACACACACACACACACACACACACACACACACATACACACACACACACACACACACACACACACATATATGTATATGTATATATATATACGTATACATACATGTATATACATATATATGTATATATATATGCATATATATATATATATATATGTATATATGCATAAGTAACCACTTTAAAAAGTAAACTAACAAAGCAGAGCACTTTCGTATAATTACATCTTCAGTGCAGATGCAAAGAAGGTATTATAATATGAAGAAATAAGATACAGAATCTATGACTGAGTGAGACATAGTGAAGAGGGCATTCGGAGAGGTAGTGGAAGAAATACACGCGACGGTTCAAACGTCCGTCACATGTATTTCTCCCACTACCTCTCCGAATGCCCTCTTCACTATGTCTCAGTCATATATTCTGTACCTTGTTTCTTCATCTTATAATTTTTTCTTTGTATCTGCACTAAAGATATAATTATACGAAAGCGCTCTGCTTCGTTAGTTTACTTTTCCTAGTGGTTACTTACGGATTTGTGAACACACGCTCCTAATGTTTTTATTGCATATATATATATAACACACAGGAACCCACAGTCGGAGAAAGAATAAACTTCGAATAGAGAATAATCCTATATTTCGGCTATCAACTGTAGCCCTCTTCAGGAAAGTACATAAGATAGAGAACAGAGGGGACTTATAAACTGCAGTAAGAAGAGATGTGGACAGTTGACCTCACTCAGACGCGGGGCTAACTGGGGTGGCGGAGGAGGGAGGGGGTGAGGAGAGGGGAGGATGTAACGTCCGCACGAGCTTATTTATTGCTGCGCGTGAGATAATGTCAGGGGTCCACTGCCCTTTAGAAATATTAATATTAGGGCATTCCTCAATTAATGCTGATTCGACTATTTTCCTCCTGAAACCACAGTGGGACTTGAACACTAATCTGGCCTTACCCCAGTCGAAAGAATGATTCTTATTTTTAACATGAAGAAATACAGCCGAATTTTCCTGCCCATACCTAATTGACCTTTTATGTTCTGCCAATCTAGTGTTCAAGTCTCTCCCGGTTTGACCCAAGTAAACCAAATCACAATCTTTGCAGGGCAAACAATAAACACCAGGTGACTCAACTTCCTTCGGCTTTTGTTGAACGTTCACAATTTGCTTACGTACGGTGTTAGGATAGTGAACGTTCAACAAAAGCCGAAGGAAGTTGAGTCACCTGGTGTTTATTGTTTGCCCTGCAAAGATTGTGATTTGGTTTACTTGGGTCAAACCGGGAGAGACTTGAACACTAGATTGGCAGAACATAAAAGGTCAATTAGGTATGGGCAGGAAAATTCGGCTGTATTTCTTCATGTTAAAAATAAGAATCATTCTTTCGACTGGGGTAAGGCCAGATTAGTGTTCAAGTCCCACTGTGGTTTCAGGAGGAAAATAGTCGAATCAGCATTAATTGAGGAATGCCCTAATATTAATATTTCTAAAGGGCAGTGGACCCCTGACATTATCTCACGCGCAGCAATAAATAAGCTCGTGCGGACGTTACATCCTCCCCTCTCCTCACCCCCTCCCTCCTCCGCCACCCCAGTTAGCCCCGCGTCTGAGTGAGGTCAACTGTCCACATCTCTTCTTACTGCAGTTTATAAGTCCCCTCTGTTCTCTATCTTATGTACTTTCCTGAAGAGGGCTACAGTTGATAGCCGAAATATAGGATTATTCTCTATTCGAAGTTTATTCTTTCTCCGACTGTGGGTTCCTGTGTGTTATCTACAAATGTGCTACTACATTTCTATTTAGAAATATATATATATATATATATATATATATATATATACATATATATATATATATATATACATATATATATATATATATATATATATATATATACATATATATATACATATATATATGTATATATATGAATATGAATACATATGTATATATATATGTATATATATATATATATATATATATATATATATATATATATATATATATATGGACGGACGGAGAAGGGGGGTGTCGCCGAATTTATGAAGCGGCCTTGTTGTGGATGTGCTGTGTCTTGCGACACTGCTTCTGACCCAGGGCAGTGGACAGGATGCAGGGATGACCCATCATCCAGGAAGTGCCAAGATAAGAGAGAGGGAGGAGGGTAGAGAGGAGTGGAATATATAGGAAATGGAATTGGTGGGAGTGGTGTCTATGCCTTTTTCTTTTTGGCTACCCCCGTGTAGGGAAAAAAAACCTTTGGTGTATGTATATATATAATATGAATACATGTATATACATATGTATATATATATACATATATGTCTGTATATATATATATATATACATACATATATATATATATATATATATATATTCATATATAATATTATGCATGCGTTGTTAAAGTCAACAGCTGAGATAGCATTATTCTGTTTATAGAATATCTTTTCTATGTTACGCACTAATGTGCGGTCGTCTGGATGCAGATTTCCGAGTAGGATACTGAAGTCCATGGTGTTTTCCTCTAGACGTCTTTCGGCTCTAATTAGCCATCTTCAGGAGGTGTTGTCTGGTCGGCGGAGAGCGGAGTGCCCAAACGTCCGCCCGCCAATCAGCGCGCGGGGTGCATCCTCTGTCTTCTCGTTGGTAACGACGTTTCAGGTTGCTGTTGTATATTAATAGCGGGTTTTTGATTATAAATTAGCACCGCTTCTGTCATCTTTAGTCTTCTGGTGTCATTGTTTCTTTCAATGATGGCGGTGGTGCCTTCCATATGGTGTCTCTTAAGTGTTAGTCCATGCTCGTACAAGTAGTGTCTTCTTATGGCGCCGTCCTGCAGATGTGCTGAAATTCTCTTAGACAGTGTTGTAGTGGTGACGCCAATGTACCGAGAATTTAGGCGACTGCAGTCACCACTCGAGCAAGTATGTTGGTACACGACGTTCACCTACTGTATTTCACTTGTCTTAGGGAGGCAGCTATTCTTGACAACTAACTTGGATGTCCTTCTTGTTTTGTAGTAGATGACGAGGTCGATTTTTGAAGAAGGGTCGGTGGGTGTGACATTCTTATAAATTATATTTTTGATGGCTTTCTCGTCATCCTTGTAGGCTGAAGACATAGTAGCACTGTAAAAGAGTTTTATGTTTTGTGTAACTGTCTGTTGTTCTTGTTGGTGCATAAAGGTGTTCAGTCGATGCCGGATAACACTATCTATTTCTTTTTGGGGGTAATTGTTGTTGCTTAGAAGATGTGTTATTCTCTTTAGCTCTCCGTTGGTTGCTCTCCATGTTGAGCAGTGGGTGAGCCCTCACCCACTCGCTGATTGGCTGAGAGAGTGATGACGTCACGGCAACGGCGACAACTGATTGGCCGAGAGCGGTGACGTCACGGCAACGGAGACGGCTGATTGGTTGAGAGCGGGACAAAAAAATAAAATTCCCCAAAATGTTTCAATGTCACGACGTCCCTAACCGAGTTGAACGGGGATCCGGCAAAAAGGTTACAATGACGAACCCCATGACACGAGCCATCCCTGTAAGGGTATAAATCGCATATACGCGGTCGCGGGACTCGAGCGGATCTTTGGGACTCAAGTGGATCTAGAGGACTCGAGCGGATCTTTGGGACTCGAGCGGATCTAGATGACTCGAGCGGATCTTTGGGACTCGAGCGGATCTTCAGGGCTCGAGTGGATCTTTG